>NC_036872.1:17195263-17201308 GCF_002910315.2 Salvelinus sp. IW2-2015
CCTATAAATATGCACATTTTCGAACAAAACATAAATGTATTGTATAACATGATGTTATAAGACTGTCATCTGATGAAGTGTCAAAGGTTAGTGATAAGTTTATCTCTATTTGTGGGTTTTGTGAAAGCTACCTTTGCGGTGGAAAAATGGCGTTTTGGTTTTGGATATTGTGGTGAGCTAACATAAATATATGTTGTGTTTTCGCTGTAAAACACTTAAAAAATCGGAAATATTGGCTGGATTCACAAGATGTTTATCTATCATTTGCTGTACAACATGTATTTTTCATAAATGTTTTATGATGAGTATTTATGTATTTCACGTTGCTCTCTGTAATTATTCTGGCTGTTTTGGTGCTATTTGTGACGGTGGCTGCCATGTAAAACTACGATTTATACCTATAAATATGCAAATTTTCGAACAAAACATAAATGTATTGTATAACATGATGTTATAAGACTGTCATCTGATGAAGTTTTCAAAGGTTAGTGATGAATTTTATCTCTATTTGTGGGTTTTGTGAAAGCTACCTTTGCGGTGAAAACATGGCGTTGTGTGTTTGGCTTATTGTGGTGAGCTAACATAAATATTATATTGTGTTTTCGCTGTAAAACATTTAAAAAATCGTAAATGTTGGCTGGATTCACAAGATGTTTATCTCATTTGCTGTATTGGACTTGTGATTTCATGAATTATATTATATGATATCCCTGTGGCGCTAGGCTAGGCTATGCAGTCAGCTTTTTTGATGAGGATGATCCCGGTTCCGGGATGGGGGGTCCGTAGAGGTTTTAAGGGGAAACTTTTAAATGTCTTGGAATGGCCTAGTCAAAGCCCAGACCTCAATCCAACTGAGAATCTGTGTATGACATAAAGATTGCTGTTACACCAGCAGGAACCCATCCAACTTGAAAGAGCTGGAGCAGCTTGCCTTGAAAGAATGGACAAAAATCCCGGTGGCTAGATGTGCCAAGCTTATAGAGACAGATCCCAAGAGACTTGCAGCTGTAATTTCTGCAAAAGGTAGCTCTACAAAGTATTGACTTTGGGGGGGGGGGGGGGTCAATAGTTATGCATGCTCAAGTTTCAGTTTTTGTGTAATTTTTTGTTTGTTTCACAATAAAAAATATTTTACATCTTCAAAGTGGTAGGCATGTGGTGTAAATCAAATGATACAAACCCCCCAAAAATCTATTTTAATTCCAGGTTGTAAGTTAACAAAAATAGGGAAAATGACAAGGGGTGTGAATACTTTTGCAAGGCACTGTATGATGGCTTTTAGCGGCCATGTTGGAAGACCACCGCATCAATTTTTCGACAACAAACAGCTGAGTGGCTACCCCAAGCTGTATGATAACAGTGCATAACACTAGTTGATTCCTTACCATGATCAATTTTCTGTGCAGTATTTGGCTGCTCTAACAAGGCAGGAAAGACAACGGATAAAAAAAAAAAGATTACCCGCAATCATGAAACACCAAGGAGATAAGACAAGAGCTGTCAGAAAAATAAAAATAAACTTTTTGAACGTCAAGACCTGAACCCAGACAGTCTACTCCAATCAGTTTCATCACTGGTAAGTCTGAATTGGTTTTCAAGTTTAGTTTTAGCTGTTATGCTAACCAGGTGTTAACAACAAGACTAAGTTAGCCAACATTAGCAGCTAGATAGTTTGTAGTCTAGCTATTAGCATGTGTTGCGTGAGTTTCAAGTTATGGGTAAAGTAATTTTGTTCACCATAAACATGAACCTTTATAATGTCGTGTCTCTGGCATCATTAAAATGAAGACTGTTATTTATTCAAATCAATTCTGTGTAATTATTATTACGTGATTAAACTAATCATGTAAATGTCATTAACTAGGAAGTCGGGGCACCAAGGAAAATTTTCAGATTACAAAGTTATAAATTTTCCTGATATAACTCTTCAGATATTTTAATATCTGATCAATTAGTCTTCTAATGAATGAATTATTCTTTACCTCACGTTAGTCTCATTCCAAACGTCGTAAATTGTTGGGTTATCTGCACGAACCCAGCCTTTACTATGAATCATCCATACATCAATTGTCTAAATCATTTATTTACTAACTAACTAAATAACACAGAATCATAAACACACAAACAGTAGATATGGTTACAAGGAAATGATAGGGGAGGTTCCCTAATGAGCTAAACCGATATGACGGCTTGGCGGACAAAGGGAAGTGGGTGTGGACTGAGAAGGGAGGGAAAGACAAAAATAGTCACTACACAGTTGATAATTATATTAATTGAAATGCTAATACTTTGCACATGAACGCTCACTCATTCAGGAGTAATTGCAATCAATATATATTTACGCCCAGTGTGTCGTCGTGATCTTGGTTGGAATCGTCAGTCCTTCTGTTGGAAAGTTCATCCGAGCGTCTCTCTCTCTGCTTCCCTGAAGTCTTTCGTGGTTAGAATGGATACTTCAGAGTACCATTAAGAAATGTTCTTAAGGAAATAGATGTTTCGGCGGTTGTCGGTCTTCACATCCCAGGTTGACATAATTTCTAGCTGCAGACTAGTAATTAGTATCTAAGATTGGCTCTTATTCTGTCGGGATCGACAGTCTCAGAGTTGAACCATTTCCTGTGGTATGGTTAGGAATTCAACAACCATTACAACTTTAGCTTATACTGAGGTTTTTGTGGTCTGAACTCAACCTCTGCCCCCTCGGTGTCCGTCGAGGTACGTGTAACCGATGTGAAATGGCTAACTAGTTAGCGGGGTGTGCGCTAATAGCGTTTCAATCGGTGAAGTCCCTCGCTCTGAGACCTTGAAGTTGTTGTTCCCTTGCTCTGCAAGGGCCGTGGCTTTTGTGGAGCGATGGGTAAAGATGCTTTGTGGGAGGCAGTTGTTGATGTGTGCAGAGGGTCCCTGGTTTGAGCCCAGGTAGGGGCGAGGAGAGGGACGGAAGCTCAACTGTTACATACGTGTGGTCTGAAGAGGATTTCTTCAGGAGGGTTTTTTATTCGTAACAGTAGAAAAGGGCTGTTCCATGACGCTAGATCATGTCTGTGCTCACGGGGGCGGGCCAATGACTTAGTTAAACTTTAAAGGGAATACAGATGCCTGCACATCCAAAAGGGTTGGCCTGCTCCAGTTGTAATAGGTATTTAAAGGTTATGTGTGACTTTTAAACTGTATTTTTGTTCACAAAATGTGCTAACATACTTTAGGTACACATATAATTCATGGTATACAAGGATGCACCCTTATTCTCTTGGGACATTCATTGGGACCTCTTCAGCTGCAGACAGGGTTTCTCTTCATCTGCAGACAGGGTTTCACGGCTCTCTGTATCTGACAACAGAAAACATCACAAAGAAACAGGCTGTATTATACTCAAATTAGACAGCACTGAATATTATGTTGCTATATCTCTCTGTCGTCATAGTTTTTCTCGCTAGGGACAGGAACTGGAGAATCTTTAAATAATATCCTCCCACAAAGGTAACTGCCCTATCCCTTCTCTAAGAGCTGGAACTGCTAGCTAATCCTTTCACCCTCTTCCATGGCTATTAGCTATTTAGCTATCTAGCTACCTAGATACAAATGTATTTAGTGTTGCAATGATGAATACATCAAGATAGCTAGCTAACTAGCTAATATGAAGATACCTAGCTGGTGATATTTAATTCACTTGGCTAGCTATACAGTATGTAAAGTTAGCTAACTAGCTAACATTAGTTAGCTGTTCATTTCAGTTAGCCTGCACACAAAGTTCCTGGAGAAACTAGCTAGCTAGCTAATAATAGCTATTGTTTTTATCATTTTCTAAATATATTTACTTACTTGAATAGGTTCTCTCACTGCCTCTATTTTTTGGTTCCTTCGAAAAATGAAATAATGGGCAATCTCCCCAAAGTTTCCGGTGGTAGCAAAACACAGCCAGCCATTTGGACGATTGGAGGACTACCACCAGACTGACTCTGGTCTTCCAACATGGTGCCTGGTGTGGTTGCTAGGTGATTTGCAATTAACTAACATACTAAGTAGTTGCAAAGTAGCTCAAAAGAAGTAAGTAGTTGCTAATTTGTCTAAAGTTGTCCATAATGTGTTTCGAACACGCAACTTTTGGGTTGCTAAACGTTTGCATTATACGCCTACCCATTCACCACAACCAACCACCCTACTTTAGTTTTTGCCTCAATAACCTTCTGTCTTACAGTATGTAACCATACCAAAGGTAACATATCATACTAATTTGAGTGTCCCGGACTTACGTTTAGTAAGTTACGTCTATTCTATGAGACCAGGCTGACATTTCTCAAGCAAAACAGGTCAAAGGGAACATGTCCTTGGTGTGTTCTGTCACTGTTGGTTTATGTTGTAGCTTTTCAGGCTGACCAGAGCAAGTTGCCTTGGATTCAGGGTCACGGGCTCTGACAATATGCTCTTTCTTTGAACCGCATGATACAATGTAGCCTACATGTTATAAATAATATGTATAATAGCATAAAAGAAAAACATTGCTTGAAATTTGGTTGTACTTTCTGCAGAAAATCTTACCTGCACTTGCTCCAGAAATCAAATCAAATTGATTTATATAGCCCTTCTTACATCAGCTAATATCTCAAAGTGCTGTACAGAAACACAGCCTAAAACCCCAAACAGCAAGCAATGCAGGTGTAGAAGCACGGTGGCTAGGAAAAACTCCCTAGAAAGGCCAAAACCTAGGAAGAAACCTAGAGAGGAACCAGGCTATGAGGGGTGGCCAGTCCTCTTCTGGCTGTGCCGGGTGGAGATTATAACAGAACATGGCCAGATGTTCAAGTCAATATGTTTCATAAGCTGGGACCAGCATGCGTCAAATAATATAATAATTCACAGTTGGTTGTCGAGGGTGCGAACGCAGTCAAGCCCCACAGGAGTATAAATGTCAGTTGTTGCTCTTTCCATACCATCATTGAGAGTTATCTCTACCGCTCCTGCTGTCCCCAGAAACCCTGGGGATGATGATGATGGCCATGTGTAGGGGTCCAGTTCATGAAATCAAGTCATACCTTGGCATCCAACTCCAGCTCTAGCTCATCAATGAGTGTTTCCTCTGCGACGCTCCTCAATCTTCAGCTGTAGGGCAAACTGCAAGGTCTCGAAGTGTACCATTGCCCTTGGGAGCAGAAGTGATAAGCCAGGGATTATGAGAGCGAGGGAGAATGAAATGAGAGATACCTTGTCGAATGTGTTGTGTGTGTGTGTGTGTGTGTGTGTGTGTGTGATGTGTTGTGTGTGTGTGTAGGTTGTGTGTGTGTGTGTGTGTGTGTGTGTGTGTGTGGTGTGTGTGTGTGTGTGTGTGTGTGTGTGTGTGTGTGTTGTGTGTTAATTACATTGTACGTATTGCATTCTGAAACATCTCTAATTAAATTATCTTTGATTGAAAAGACAGCTTAGAAACTCCATTCCCACCGAGGCTGCAGTTGATTAAATAATAGGCATAGCATGCAACAAAATATGGCAATTTGTTAGATTATGCATGCATTCAGTTATACAACTTTAATTACACATTGCACAAAATTATAAATCACAAAGTAAAATCAGTTACAGTAGCCTACCTGTCTAAGCAGAAGAACATCAGCAAGAAAGTTCAGAGAATTTAAATGCCTGACTGTTTAGAACTGAAATGCTTTTATTTTTAAACAGTTGTATGACATCTGTCTCTGACTGATATTTGAATTTGTGTGAGACGACTTCTCTGTTTTTGCTCGGTGTAAAAGCATGGACAGGTGCAGCACAGGTACGCCTCGCAATACTGTCAGTAAAGAGTGAATGGTTTGTCGCTACAGAAAGACTCAGGTGGATGATTCATGAAGCCTCTTACCAATAAGCTTTGCTCTCAGATCTATGGAAAGCCAAAAGGTTCAAATAGTCTCACCCTGACGACTCGTTTTACTATAATGCCGTCCTAAGCAAGTGTATTGGTGTACAAACGGTGTGGTCGCCTGATATCTCACTATACACGCGTTGAAAATGTCTTAGAACATTCTAATTAAATTATCTTTGATTGAAAAGACAGCT
>NC_036872.1:17201327-17270176 GCF_002910315.2 Salvelinus sp. IW2-2015
GAGGCTGCAGTTGATTAAATAATAGGCATAGCATGCAACAAAATATGTAAAATTGATAGATTATGCATGCATTCAGCTATGCAACTTTAATTGCACATTGCACAAAATTATAAATCACAGAGCAATCGGGATTAAACACTGTTAAAATTTTTGAAAAGGGGATAATGTTCGCTAACTTCACTAGGTAGGCCTACATTGGAGAAAAAGTACATTACGTTTACTTACCACTATGTTTAGCCAACTGTACAAAGTTTCTACTGGTAGCTTGCAAAGTAAACATTAGCTAACAGTAGCCTACATCACCAAATGCATGGTTCTGCTGCTTTACCCTGCTGCCTGGTCTGAGAACATGTTGTATTATTCTGTAGATAAATCTGAGACACTCCATTTAGTATGACATGTAATGTATTGTATGGTATATATTAATTTGTGAATGTCCATCACCCATTTCGTAAAATATGTTACGAATTTGCTAAATGTACTATATGTTACGAATTTGCTAAACAGACTATATATTATGAATTTGCAAAACATATGATATGTTATGAATTCTTTCTATGCTAGGGGTTAGTGTTAAGGAGTTATGTTTAAGTTTAGGAGTTAGGTTAAAGGGTTAAGGTTAGGGTTAGAGGACGGGTTAGCTAAAAGGGTTAAGGTTAGGGTTAGGGTTAGGGGAAGGAGAAGCTAACATGCTAAGTAGTTGCAAAGTAGCTAAAAAGTAGTAAGTAGTTGAAAAGTTGCTAATTGGCTAAAATACTAAAGTTGTCCGTGATGAGATTTGGACTCGCAAGACGTTCCTAGACATTCACGTTACTCGCTCGCCCGACCAAACACTACTTTCATTTTTGCCTAAGTAACCATCTGTCTTATGTAACCATACCAATCGTAACATATACTAATTTGGGGATCCCAGATTTACTTTTGCTATGTTAAGTCTAGTCTATCAGACCAGGCTGGATAGGTAGAGCCCACAAAGGATGGGAAATTAACCTAAACCACTCATTCTTGTCAGTTATAGTTCACTTTTATTTTATATCACTTAAATATCCAATTAATGGAGGCCAATATTGAGAGATATCATGAGGCTACCCTCACGTATCTGAAATTATATGATTAAATTATGTTTTCTAATCATTAGCATGCAGTTAATTACTTGCGGAATAACTCTGATGATAGAGCTAAATATACGCAATTGTTTCACATGGAATAATCGGAAATGTTTAGTTCTGACTATGCTCTTCAAGAGGTGGACAACAGTATATCACAACCAGATAGTTCACACGTATTTAACAATCCCTTGAAAACGCCAAGCAGTTGTCAATGGCTTTAACAGAGCTCGGGGTCTCCTTGCCCACCAGAAAGCAAATCAAATGCTCTGCTCCTTATTGTGATGTTTAACGACCTATAGGGTGCAATTTACAGTGTGCTTTGTAAACAACAAAGCACACTGTAATTGTTGTAAACAACAATGCAGAGTTAAAGGTAAAAAAAAAAATATATACAGTACCTAGGGCTGTGGCGGTCACGAAATTTCATCAGCCGGTGATTGTCAAGCAATTAACTGTCGGTCTCATGATAATTCACTGTTAATTAACATAAACACATTTAGCATCTCCTGACTTCCACACATAGCCTACTAGCCATTTTAAAAAGTCTAATAAATCCATGTAATGTAGCCTACACCTTCACAATAAATCTATTATTTATTTTCGACAGGTCTAAAGAAACATAATATGAATAACATTTCAGAAGAAAATAATACCATTCTCTGAGTTGTCCTTATGTTAGGCTTTGTTTTGGTGTGTCAGTGTAAGTATGTGTGATTGTGTGGAGTCCAGTGTGTGTGCATAGAAAGTGTCAATGCAGGTAGTCCAGGTAGCCATTTGATTAGCTATTTAACAGTCTTGTTTAGCAGTCTTATGGCTTGGGGGTAGAAGCTGTTCAGGATCCTGTTGGTTCCAGACTTGGTGCACTGGTACCGTTTGCCATGTGGTAGCAGAGAGAATAGTCTATGGCTTGGGTGGCTGGAGTCTTTGACAATTATGGGGGACTTCCTCTGACACTGCCTGATATAGAGGTCCTGGATGGCAGGGTGCTCGGCCCCAGTGATGTACTGGGCCATACTCACCACCCTGTAGTGCCAAGCAGTTGCCGTACCAAGCGGTGATGCAGCCAATCAAAAGGCTCTCAATGGTGCAGCTGTAGAACTGTTTGAGGCTCTGAGGGCCCAGCCTCCTGAGGGGGTAGAGGCGCTGTTGTGTCCTCTTCACAACTGTGTGGGTGTGTGGACCATGTAATTCCTTTGTGATGTCGACACCGAGGAACTTGAAGGACTCGACCCGCTCCAATACAGCCCCATCGATGTGGATGGGAGCATGCTCGCAACCTCCGTTTAGTTCATGATCAGCTCCTATGTCTTGCTGACGTTGAAGGAGAGGTTGTTGTCCTGGCACCACACTGCCAGGTCTCTGACCTCCTCCCTATAGGCTGCCTCACTGTCGTCGGTGATCAGTCCTACCACTGTCATGTCAGCAAACTTGATAATGGTGTTGGAGTCGTGTGCGGCTACACAGTCGTGAGTGAACAGGAAGTACAGGAGGGGACTAAGCACACAGCCCTGAGGGGCATCCGTGTTGATGATCAGATGTTGTTGCTTGGGGGAAGCCCTGTTGACAATCTTACGGCCCCTTTCGACAAATGTACTTTTGGGGGGAGGGGTGGGAACCTACTACTCACATGGTGCCATCTCCTGGTCGTTGTGCCCATGTGCCACCAGCTGTAATACACTGTGTTAAAGAAGTGTTATAAATGAATGTGAGCGTATTCCCAAAAACACATGGGTCCCGTAATGTCTGCAAAAACGAAACACTGCATTCTACAGTAGGAACCTCATACCAACGGTCAAGCATTGTGGTGGTAGTGTCATGGTTTATGGATGCATTGCTGCCTCAGGACCTAGACGACTTGCCGTCATCGAAGGAACCATGAATTCTGCTCTGTATCAGAGAATTCTAAAGGAGAATGTCAGGCCATCCGTCCATGAGCTTAAGTTGAAGCACAGCTGGGTCATGCAGCAAGGCCATGATCCAGAACACACAAGCCAGTCTACCTCAGAATGACCAGTTTATGCTCTAAAACCCACAAATGTTGCTGAGTTAAAGCTGTTATGCATGGAAGAGTAGGACAAAATTCCTCCACAGTGATGTGAGAGACTGATCACCAACTACAGAAAGCATTTGGTTGCAGTCATTGCAGCTAAAGGTGGCACAACCAGTTATCAAGTGTAAGGGGGCAATTACTTTTTCACACAGGGACATTGGATGTTGCATAACTTTATTTATTAAGTCAATTAAATAGGTATCACATTTTTGTTTTATTTGTTCACTCTGGTTCCCTTTATCTAATATCTAATCCAGACTGTATCACAACCGGCCGTGACAAACCAAATAACATTTTATTGGTCACATACACATGATTAGCAGATGTTTTTGTGAGTGTAGCGAAATGCTTGTGCTTCTAGTTCCGACAGTGCAGTAATATCTAACAATTACACAACAACTACCTAATACACACAAATCTAAAGGGATTGAATAAGAATATGTACATATAAATACATAGATGAGCGCTGACCGAGCGCAGCATAGGTGTCGTCCCCCCCCCCCCCCCACACACACACTGGGTCGTTCCAGCCCTCTCCCCCCATCCAGCCCTCTCCCCCCACCTCTCCCCCTGGATGTATTTGCGCCCCTTTAGGCTGTGGGCGAGGGTTGGACCCCTCTCTGGGTCGGCACCAGCCCCTTACGCATAGCCGCAGGAAGTAGTTTGGGGGTGAGAGTACTGCGATTATTGTCTTCAACGGGGGGCTTCTTTTTCATTTTTTTAAATATATATTTTCAGGGGGTGGTTCTGCAGCACCCTCAGCACCCCTACTTCCTACGGCTATGCCCTTTCGGCGCTCTCTGGATTTAGTGGCATCACATGGTGTCCCCGGCCGCGGGTCGGTCCCCCTCTCTGGGCATCGGCCCCTCTCTCCGAAACGCATGTAAACGCTCCCCAAAATAAACAAGTGCAAGCTGGGAGTAGCTATGATTCTCTTAAAGTAGCAGAACTATGTCATTAGAGATCTTTTCCCATTAACTTGTTTGGGCGGATTACTATGTGTCCGTGGTTAAACTGCTCTAAAACGTCCAGTGTAATTAGATATACTCTATCATGACAGCTTAATATTAAGGGTTGTTCTCCAAAAGTTTCTAAAACAGACAGGTGACCACAGAAATTAGCACTTGTAGGTAAAATCGTGGATGTCATGTCATCATATTACAATAAGCTATTGTGGAACTTCCTCTCTAAGGAATTTTTCTGAAGAATTTGATGAGCAAGTTCAAAACATTTCTAATGTTGTTACCTAATGTTATAAACAAATAATATGTTAATTTGTGTAATATGCTCTCCATATCAAAACAGCATGATAAAAACGTTTAAAACAATTGTAATATAATCATGCACAATTCTTGCAACTATAACTGCATCCACGAATTTGAGATCGTTTAGCTACATTTATCCAGGCCATAAATAGCGGGGATGCAGATTACTGCATCGACTGACCTGACTGGCCAATCCATATTCCACACAGCAGGGGGCAGCACGCGCATATTGAGTATTTAAAGCAGTGGGGAAGTAACTAGAACATGATTGCTGATAAGGTTTGGGCTGTTTGGAGAAACAACAAACCTGTTATCATAACGTTGAATTGTTTTCAATTACACAGTCAATAGAATGATTTTAACTATAAAACCACTTCAAGGGAAGGAGTGCAATGTACAGGTAAGCATTTATGAGCAAAAGGCAGACTGGAGCCGGTAGCTAGCTAACCTAGTTAGCTAGGTCAGCTAGCTGCTATTGCTGATTTCCAGCATCACGGGCTAGCATTTTAAAGGAAATGTCTATTTGTTGTAGCTAGCTATTGAGTATCTTGATGCAGAGGGTGTTCACAGCAGGTCTGTAACTTGATGATTTAGCTACAGGAAATGAAGCTGGCAACAAAAGCAGAGTTGTAGTTCTGCTTTTTTTCTTCTTCTAGTTTTCATGTTCGTAGCTTGAAGATAAAGCTCTGCGGTTCAGGGCGTTAGTCCTCTCAGTAGACCAGACCTAGGCCAGGGAAGATAATGTGTCTGCTGTAGATATGGTCAGCTTGTCAAGAGGAATAGTTCAGCAATATCAATGTGATTGTGCTGTCGCTATCTATTACATCAATACCGTCAAGAATATTAAATGTCAGTTTAATCTGTCACAATTTCAGGTCACAGAAGATGAAAAAGTCTCCATGGTGAAAGAACTAGTGTCGAAACGTCTGAACATACCTGCAAATCAGCAGCGATTGCTTTACAAGGGGAAAGCCCTTGCAGGTACCTACACAGGCCAACTACTGTAGTTAATCATACACAGCCTGGCATTGTCGAAGTACCCCAGTTGTGTATGAGGATGTCACATCACCGAATCTACCAAGTTACACATTGCCCTGCTGCATTCTTGAATATTCTTTATAACATTCATACCTGTACATCTATCACAAAGCCATACACATCTTTGTCCATTTTTGTTACAGATGAACACAGATTGAGCGATTATTCCATTGGGCCAGAGGCCAAGTTAAACTTGGTGGTTCGTCCAGCAGGGGAGAGGAGTGGGATGGCTAGCAGTAGCAGTGCGATCAACGGAGTGTGGCAGACTCTGTCCACTGTACTGGCGAAACACTTCAGCCCTGCAGATGCAGCTAAAGTCCAAGAACAGTTAATCAAGGTACATTATTTCCATTAACAAGAGTAGGCAGCTGTTGGTACATATCCATAGATCTTATCATACTTGCCAACAAAACACATTCAGGTCATGTACATTATTCTGATTTCGGAGTATAAGCTGCTTTGCATGCACACCCATTGAATCCCTTCAGTTTCTACACTACATCAATAATTACCAATTAAGTGTTTAAGAATATCCCTCCACATACTTTTGCTGAAGTACAGAATTCACTGAATGTTCTCACCTTTAGACTGCAGGTACTACTTTTGTACTGTATGAATGATTTTATCATTCTCAGGCTAGCTATTAACACTGCTTTCTCTTCCTAAAGGATTATGAACGTTCACTTCGGCAACTCAGTCTGGATGACATTGAGCGCCTGGCCGGGCGACTGCTTCACCCAGACAGTGAGGGCATGGACACATCGTACATGGATTGAAAACCTGCCTGTCTGACTTGACGGTATTCTGGCGATTCAGAGGAGCAGTGGGTAAATTTTAAAAGAGCAAGGCAGGGAAGATGGTGTTAATTGACTTTCATGCTAAGAATCCATGGTCGGCCTGATAAAGGTTTTATTGTACAGGGATAACATAAAAGGTTGACTATAGTGTAGCTGCAAAGCATTCAGATCACAGCCTGTCTTAATGATACTTTTCTTTGTTTTCTCCAGACATTCCTGTACAATTTAATAGGATATTTTCACTTGATCAAATCAGACTGAAACAAGAGCCAATACCTTTTGACTGTTGGTCTAAAATGATCACTGAGTAATTATGGAAGTTCTTATTTATAAGCAATGTGTTGTAAATGAATGATAGTTTACAGAAAACACACACTGTAAGGTTAGTTCTAGTTAATGTTGATCAGTGCAGTCATTGTATGATGTATATATTGTTTATACAAGCATTTAAAAAAATTGACTGTTTTCCCTAAATTTCAAGTACTCACTTGGTCTAGGCCTAGCATAATTTTTAACTGAATAAAGCACAATCTACCTCAAATAGTATTTAGTCATAATTGTACCTTTTTATTCAACTGTCAGGAAATTATATTTAACAATTTATATTAAGATATGTTCAACTTCTACTTACATCAACCTTAACAATTTTTATATAAAATTGATGAGGACGTTCATATAGTTGTATTTATATTATACAAAGGTAAAAATAAGAGGTCAGATTGTGTGTGTGAGAGAGATGCTGCCTTATCTATGATAGCAGGATGTGCTTTGGCCTGCAAATGTAACACCTTAAACTGGGAAAAGCTATTTCAACTCCCATCTGACAAGATGTCCAGTTTGGAACAAGACTTGATAACAGGAATTTGCCTCCGACTGCATATATTAGAAAGCACACTGCTGATCATATTGGAATTTCTTTGTTTCCTCTCTCCCCACAAACACACAGTCAAACTTGAGTCCCATTTGTACAATTTACATCATTTCAGATCAGCAGCTTAAAACTGTCTACCATTTCTTCATTGTTCATGCAAATATGCTGTACTTAGGTCTTCACCTTGAAGAGGAAATGCAATAGTAGTGCAGAGAAATGTGACACCAAGTTCTTTAAAGAGGAACCATTATAGTTGTGACTGCTATGACAAACACAGAGAGCTAGCACAGAGACCACAAGGAAATGGAAGGCACGTTGATAAGGGAGAATGCATCGGATGTCTCCCGGACATAACATACATTATTGCAGGACTGATGAGAGTATCAAAAACAAAATGTTTGACAAATACAAAGCCAGTTGTCTTGGTGAAAATACCGATGATGTAACTGATGTTTCAGTTCCTGCCACATGAACTTCAAAGAGAAAAACGGGGGGGGGGGATTTAGCATTTTTCGTCTGTGATCTTGCATATGTGAAGACATAAAATGGTAGGAATGTACATTATTGTAATCCCCCCTTCAATCAAACATCAATGTGTATATCTGTCATGTTTCCTCCCTTCCTCAGCAGCTGCAGCCATCACCAGAGGAGGCTGGTCTGTCATCCCTCAGTTTGATCTGATCTGGGAAGTCATAAGTCTCCACTTCTGACTCCTAACAATGAGGACAGGAAAACATGGCAGGTTAATGCCTTAAGTTCCAAAGTGAATACATTCTTGTATCTGCATCAATAAATTGTTCTTAAAGAGTGAAAGCTATGTCATGAGTTTAACATTATCCAAATTCAATCAGCATAGGCCTACCTGTTTGAGAGCATTTCGGCAAATAGTTTGAAAGGCTTGTTCAACATTGATGGCCTCCTTCGCACTTGTCTCGAAATATGGGATACTGCCCTTACTCGTACACCACGCCTGGGCTCGCTTGGTCGTCACCTGGTCAGTAATATAATATTCATATAAACAAATTACATCTCAAACAAACATTGGGGCTACACATGTATATAGTCTGGTTATTCATATTTTATTGTTAATATTTCTTTTTTGCACATTTTTCTTTTTAACTCTACATTTTGGGTAATTKATTAATTAAGCATTTCATGGTCAAATCTACACTGGTTGTATTCGACACGTGACAAATAACATTTAATTTGATGGCACAACTTCGCATATGTACAGACCTGCCTGTTCTCCAAGTCAATCTTGTTGCCGAGCACAACAAATGAGAAGTTCTCTGGGTCACGGGGGCTGGCTTGAATCAGGAACTCGTCTCGCCAGCTGTCAAGAGTCTTGAAGGTGTTTGGAGCAGTAACATCGTACACAAGGACACAACAGTCTGCACCTCGATAGAAAGCAACGCCCAATGACTGGAATCTCTCCTGCCCTGCAGTGTCCCAGATCTAGTAGAATGGATGACATTCATAACTGAACTCACCACTACATGCACTTCAATACATATCCAAAGGGACCATGTTACATAGAGAAAGGCTTGACTAAAATGTTTAGTTGAATACATTTCTATCAGGTTTAGACTTATGGTATTGGGACACAATACCGAGGAGAGGTTATGGAAGATGTGCATGGTCAAGGAAAGAGAAAAGTCTATTACCTGCATTGTCACAAGCCTGTCATCCACCATCACCTCTTTGGTAAGAAAGTCAGCACCGATTGTGGCCTTATACTGATTGCTGAACTTCTTATTCACATATTGGTTCATGAGAGAGGTCTTCCCAACTCTGTCAGCGTGGAGATAGAGGAGAGTGAGGAACAAACATAGGCTGGGACAAAATTAGATAAAATAATCTTTAGGCAGCTTTACCCAAAAATGAGTGGAACCCAATGTACATGAAGAATGTGATCTATGGGAAGGACAATTTGGAATGAACAGGTTTCACACTGCAAGTATTCTACTCACCCTGAGTCTCCAAGAATTATCACCTTGAGTAGAATCTTCTTCCGAGACATCATATTTGCTGATGAGAGAATAGGTAAGCAATTTCAGTGCATCAGTTAGGACTAGGACACTGTTACCACAGATGAACAATGTGCCAGATGTTATACCAGATGTATACATCTGAAGTATCTGGTTGGCGGTTCCACTCACTACCAAATATGGTGATGAGGGGAAGTTCAGTGGCCAGCAATGGCAGAAGATGGAGGGACATGCATTTTGTCAGACAAACTGCTAATTTTCTCATTGATGAAACATTTGATCTCAATAGAGTTTTCTGTTCCCAAAACTAGAATCTGTTATTAACATAGCGGACTACGTTTTGTAGACTTCAACAAATTTTCTAAAAATTGCTTTCTTTAGGAGTGCAAGGTCGAATTTAGTTATTGCACACCCGCAATTCGTAAAGTAGACGTTCCCTAACTGAAATATATGTTAGAAACCGCCAATAGGATCTCGCTAGCTCGTGCTTGGCGCTGCCACCTTGCTAGTCCACCCACTATGATACATTTGCTTCCATTGGAAATGACAGGCTGTGGACCATCTTGGGTTAGTTAGAAAAATCTTTGCTGTTATCAGTTATCAAAGCGGCATCAAGAAGTCAATGCAGGATGCTTGGGATCCGATGTGTGACGGGCTTTGACCATGAATCATGAATCATGATTTGACCATGAATCATGATTTACAGAAGAGACCAATCGTGGTAACCCAGATGTTTGCTAAATATTCCATTTCCACATGACCTGACATATTAGTTAGCTAACGTTGGCTAGTTGGCTAGCTTTTAGGGAAAATCAAATCGTTTACCTTTTACTCTGGCGTCAGACAGATGCAGAGAGAAAACTGTTGTTCTCTTGAATAATTCTCATTAACTAACTACTTTGATTAAAACTGGTAATGTCTAGACATACAACCCTCTGCTGTTTTTTATCTGAAGGTATGCAGCTTGTTCACGAGTCGGTCGGGGCAGGGTGCTGTGATTATCTGATCTGTAACAGACCTGGATTGGACTTTCCACTTAGCAAATTTGCGCAAGTCTTTTGCCCTGCTGACTCTCGTGAACACGCATTTACATATATATATATATATATATATATATATATATATATATATATATATATATATATATATATATATATATATATATATATATATATATATATATATATATATATATATATATATATATATAATCATGTATTTATGTATTATTCCATTGTTACCTCGAGGCAGATGCCCCAGGGGCAGAGTGGCCCACACTCATTGAATATGGTGCTTTTAAATGTTAGAGCATAAAGAAAAATGTGTGATGTCACTTGGAAAAAGAGGAGGGAGTTTCGTGTAGAGGGCGTTGTCAAAATTATGACAGACTCTATTTAAACCAATCAGCTAACCTTATAATATACGGAAAAACGTTGAATGACCAATCACCTCTTTCAAAAATAATAAAATAAATAAATCAATGACAGCCTTGAAAACAACCCGGTTTGTAGTCGCTAAAAATACAGATAACGCTAAATTGTGGATAGTACAGAACTTCCGTTACTGTAGCTAGCTGTCATTGCAGTATGAAGTGAGCACGGTCTTGTTGGATTGAGAGGAACATCTTCACCGTGTTATCCGGTAAGGAAACGACTAAAGCGTTAGCCACTTACCCTTTCCCTGCTTCCTCATCAGAGCACCTTGGCCTGAATCGGCTAAACTAGGAAGTCCAGCAGCATCTCCGTTTGTTCCCCTTCATAACAATGTAAAATGTAAAAAATAGCCAAATGTTGTATACCGAAAGACTTGACAATGCTAAATGTCTGGTTGTTTGCGAAATTAGTCCTAAATTTATTGCATGATAGGGGTCATAAGCAAGCTAGGTTAACTGGCTAGCTAGATAGGTCTGGGTAGCTTTGAATATAGTATATCTTGGACTTTAGCCACTAATCAGCGATCAACCCCAAATCAAACGATTCCAGTTTTGTCTCTCAGTAGGGCCTGAACAGTAGGGACTGAATCCATTCCCTTTCACATGACCACCCGCGGGCCGTATGTAATGTTGGTTATCATCACGAGAGTTAATGAATCACAACACCAAATACTACTGTTAAGCTATTGTGTAGTTTGTTTATTGCTTGCTAACGTTACACATTCTTATCCATCTGCAAGAGGTCTCTTGTTTTTGCCTTTTGTAGGCGATTAAGGAGACTCCTGTGTACTATATGTTTATAATCTCACCATTGCTTCTTTCACTTTATTTTGCCAACTGTAGTGTCCAGTCCTAAGAAATGGAGACTCTAATTCCCATCATCAATCGGCTCCAGGAAGTCTTCCTGACAGTGGGGGCAGAGATCATCCAGCTGCCTCAGATAGTGGTGGTTGGCTCGCAGGTCAGTACAGAATCAAAATGCAAGAATCAATGGTTGTTACCTGTTACATTGGGGAATCGTGTCATTGTTGAAATTAACATATCAATGTCCAGCAGTCTTTCCAGGGAGATGGAGGAAGTATAGATAATAGCAATGAATCATTCATGTAGCTAAGTGTTAGTCTTTCTAAAATTGATCTCCTCTTTTCCCATGACAGAGCAGCGGCAAGAGTTCTGTGTTGGAGAGCTTGGTTGGAAGGGATTTTCTGCCTCGGGGATCAGGCATAGTCACACGACGACCCCTAGTGTTGCAGCTGGTGAATGTGCCTCCATTGGCAGAGAGGAGACTGCAAGAAAATGGTATGCACTTGACACAGAAACAAAGATGTGATTGTCACTTTAAAAGCTGTCTCATGTTGCTTCTCGCAGATAAACTGTACACTGGACATACTGAAACAAATCAATGCCAGTGCAGTTGACATTTACTCAATGAATTTCAATATCTCGCATTCATGTAATTTCACTCATTGGATAAAGCCTAAGTGGTCTTTGGGATGTTCGCTCTTTTCTAACATATTTACCATCCCTTCTTCACCTTTCTCAGGAAATGGGGTAAAACAAAATGCAAACAGCTACCCAGGTCTTTACTTCCATAGTTTATCTGCATGGACCTGTTGCGTTGTCATTCATCTTAATATCCTCATCGTCTTTCATTTCCTCTGTCTAATCATCACATCAACTTACAAACTCTGTCCTTGTCATATTTTGTTTCCAAATATTTATAAACCCCATCAAAGTCTGTTTTTATGTGATACAAGTATTTCATTTCCATTTGCATATTATTTTACACTCAATCTTTTTATATTTTGTCAAGGGATCAAGGCTGATGAATGGGGCACGTTCCTTCATAGCAAGAACCAGGTATGTGGCACTATCTTTGCTTTGCACAAATCTATTTTGCTGTTTTGCACTGCACATTGAGTGTTTCATATTTGCAGTAGGGCCGAGAGACTTGGTACTGTATCTCTTAACGTCATGCTGCCAGGGATGTTGGTGAAGTCGATGTTTCAGTATCCCATCTCTGTTTGCATTATAGATTTTCACAGATTTCTTGGAGATTCGCAAGGAGATTGAAGAAGAGACTGAGCGTAGCTCAGGAGGCAACAAGGTATGTATGTATACATTGTAGATAAATTTGTCTTATCTCCAGTTTATGCATTATTGATTTACTTTTATCTGCTTCTTGCTCCATTTCCTCTCTTGTGGCATTTAGGGAATCAGCCCTGAGCCCATCTATTTGAAGATTTTCTCTCCTCATGTCCTCAATCTCACACTGGTTGATTTGCCAGGAATAACCAAGGTAAGCCCAACCAGTGTGTTAATCCCACTAACTTGAAAATGCACAACTATGATGTTCCTCATGGTAAAATTAATGCCATTACTCATTGAAAACAAATGTGTATATTTAATTGCAGTAATGTAGTTATTTCTTGTTGTACTAGGTTCCGGTTGGAGATCAGCCAGAGGACATAGAAGCTCAAGTCCAAGAGATGATCCTGTCCTTCATCTCCAACCCCAACTCCCTTATCCTCTCAGTGTCTCCTGCCAACTCTGACTTGGCCACCTCTGATGCCCTCAAACTGGCTCGCGAGGTCGACCCGGATGGTGAGGCATAGTGTACACTTGTGCTCCTTCATTTTTCACTGCATGTCTTTTCAGTGTGTACAGTGAATTCGGAAAGTATTCAGACATCTTGTCTTTTTCCACATTTTGTTATGTTACAGCTTTATTATAAAATGGATTTAAAAAAATAATACCTCATCAATCTACACACAATACCCCATAATGACAAAGCAAAAACAGGTTTTTAGAAATTTTAGCAGATTAAAAATTAAAACAGACACCTTATTTACATAAGTATTCAGAGCTTTTGCTATGAACCTCGAAATTGAGCTCAGGTGAATCCTGTTTCCATTGATCATCCTTGATGTTTCTACAACTTGGTTGGAGTTCACCTGTGGTAAATTCATTTGATTGGACATTATTTGGAAAGGCACACACCTGTCTATATAAGTTCCCACAGTTGACAGTGCAGGTCAGAGCAAAAACCAAACCATGAGGTAGAAGGAATTGTCCGTAGAGCTCCGAGACAGGATTGTGTCGATGCACAGATCTGGGGATGGGTACCAACACATTTCTGCAGCATTGAAGGTCTCCAAGAACACAGTGGCCTACATCATTCTTAAATGGAAGAAGTTTGGAACCACCAAGACTCTTCCTAGAGCTGGCTGCTTGGCCAAACTGATCAATCGGGGGCGAAGGGCCTTGGTCAGGGAGGTGACCAATAACCTGATGGTCAGTCTGACAGAGCTCTAGAGTTCCTCTGTGGAGATTGGTGAACCTTCCAGAAGGACAATCATCTCTGCAGCACTTTACCAAACAGGCCTTTATGGTAGAGTGGCAGACGAAAGCCACTCCTCAGTAAAAGGCAGATGACAGCCCGCTTGGAGTTTGCCAAAAGGCACCTAAAGGACACTCCGACCATGAGGAACAAGATTCTCTGGTCTGATGAAACCAAGATTCTCCTTGGCTTGAATGTGAAGCATCATGTCTGGAGGTAAACTGGCACCATCCCTACATTGAAGCAAGGGAAAGGGGGGATACCTAGTCAGTTGTCCAACTGAACTGAAATGTGTCTACCGCATTTAACCCAACACCTCTGAATCAGAGAGGTGCGGTGGTGGCATCATCATGCTGTGGGGATGTTTTTCAGCGGCAGGGACTGGGAGACTAGTCAGAATCGCGGGAAAGATGAACAGAGCAAAATACAGAGAGATCCTTGATGAAAACCTGCGTCAGAGCGCTCAGGACCTCAGACTGGGCGAAGGTTCACCTTCCAACAGGATACCGACCCTAAGCACACAGCCAAGACAAAAAACAAACAAAACAAAAAAATCACCTTTATTTAACCAGGTAGGCTATTTGAACAAGTTCTCATTTACAACTGCGACCTGGCCAAGATAAAGCAAAGCAGTGCGACACAAACAACAACACAGAGTTACACATGGAATAAACAAGAGTACAGTCAATAACACAATAGAAAAAAAGAAAGTCTATATACAGTGTGTGCAAATGGCAGGAGGTAAGGCAAAAAAATAGGCCATAGTAGCGAAATAATTACAATTTAGCAAATTAACACTGGAGTGATAGATGTGCAGATGATGATGTGCAAGTAGAAATACTGGTGTGCAAAAGAGCAGAAAAGTAAATAAAAACAATATGGGGATGAGGTAGGTAGATTGGATGGGCTATTTACAGATGGGATATGTACAGCTGCAGCGATCGGTTAGCTGCTCAGATAGCTGATGTTTAAAGTTAGCGCGGGGAATATAAGTCTCCAGCTTCAGTGATTTTTGCAATTCGTTCCAGGCATTGGCAGCAGAGAACTGGAAGGAAAGGCGGCCAAAGTAGGTGTTGGCTTTGGGGATGACAAGTGAGGTATACCTGCTGGAGCGCGTGCCATGGGTAGGTGTTGTTATCGTGAGCTGAGATAAGGCGGAGCACTAACCAGCATAGAGTTATGTGTGGCGGCGTGAGTAAAGGAGGCTTTGTTGCGAAATAGGAAGCCGATTTTATTTTGGATTGGAGATGTTTAATATGAGTCTGGAAGGAGAGTTTACTGTCTAGCCAGACACCTAGGTATTTGAAGTTGTCCACATATTCTAAGTCAGAACCGTATACAGAATAGTGTCGTCTGCGTAGAGGTGGATCAGGGAATCGCCTGCAGCAAAAACGACATCGTTGATATATACAGAGAAAAGAGTAGGCCCAAGAATTGAACCCTGTGGTACCCCCATAGAGACTGCCAGAGGTCTGGACAGCAGGTCCTCCGATTTGACACACTGAACTCTGTCTGAGAAGTAGATGGTGAACCAGGTGAGGCAGTCACTTGAGAAACCAAGGCTGTTGAGTCTGCCGAATACGGTGATTGACAGAGTTGCAAGTCTTGGCCAGGTCGATGACGGCTGCACAGTACTGTCTTTTATCGATGGCGGTTATGATATCGTTTAGTACCTTGAGCGTGGCTGAGGTGCACCCGTGACCAGCTCGGAAACCGGATTGCACAGCGGAGAAGGTACGGTGGGATTTGAAATGGTCAGTGATCTGTTTATTAACTTGGCTTTCGAAGACTTTAGAAAGGCAGGGCAGGATGGATATACGTCTATAACAGTTTGGGTCTAGAGTGTCTCCCCCTTTGAAGAGGGGGATGACCGCGGCAGCTTTCCAATTTTTAGGGATCTCGGACGATTTGAATGAGAGGTTGAACAGACTGGTAATAGGGGTTGCAACAATTGCGGCGGATCATTTTAGAAAGAGAGGGTCCAGGTTGTCTAGCCCAGCTGATTTGTACGGGTCCAGGTTTTGCAGCTTTTTCAGAACATCTGCTGTCTGGATTTGGGTGAAGGAGAAGATGGGGAGGCTTGGGCAAGTAGCTGTGGGGGGTGCGGAGCTGTTGGTCGGGGTTGGGGTAGCCAGGAGGAAAGCATGGCCAGCCGTAGAGAAATGCTTATTGAAATTTGCCATTTTCGTGGATTTATCAGTGGTGACAGTGTTACCTAGCCTCAGTGCAGTGGGCAGCTGGGAGAAGGTGCTCTTATTCTCCATCAAGGCGGTGGCCCGCTCCTGTAGGTTCATGCTCTACAACATCCGCAGAGTACGACCCTGCCTCACACAGGAAGCGGCGCAGGTCCTAATCCAGGCACTTGTCATCTCCCGTCTGGATTACTGCAACWCGCTGTTGGCTGGGCTCCCTGCCTGTGCCATTAAACCCCTACAACTCATCCAGAACGCCGCAGCCCGTCTGGTGTTCAACCTTCCCAAGTTCTCTCACGTCACCCCGCTCCTCCGCTCTCTCCACTGGCTTCCAGTTGAAGCTCGCATCCGCTACAAGACCATGGTGCTTGCCTACGGAGCTGTGAGGGGAACGGCACCTCAGTACCTCCAGGCTCTGATCAGGCCCTACACCCAAACAAGGGCACTGCGTTCATCCACCTCTGGCCTGCTCGCCTCCCTACCACTGAGGAAGTACAGTTCCCGCTCAGCCCAGTCAAAACTGTTCGCTGCTCTGGCCCCCCAATGGTTGGAACAAACTCCCTCACGACGCCAGGACAGCGGAGTCAATCACCACCTTCCGGAGACACCTGAAACCCCACCTCTTTAAGGAATACCTAGGATAGGATAAAGTAATCGTTCTCACCCCCCCCCCACCCCTTAAAAGATTTAGATGCACTATTGTAAAGTGGCTGTTCCACTGGATGTCATAAGGTGAATGCACCAATTTGTAAGTCGCTCTGAATAAGAGCGTCTGCTAAATGACTTAAATGTAAATGTAAATGGACTTTAGTGTCCCAAAACTTTTGGGAGTTACAGCTACAGGATGCAAATTTCTGTTTGAAAAAACTAGCCTTTGCTTTCCTGACTGACTGCGTGTATTGGTTCCTGACTTCCCTGAAAAGTTGCATATCGCGGTGACTATTCGATGCTAGTGCAGTCTGCCACAGGATGTTTTTGTGCTGGTCAAGGGCAGTCAGGTCTGAAGTGAACCAAGGGCTATATCTGTTTAGTGCAGTGGCTRCGGGACAAGTCTCTGAATGTCCTTTAGTGGCCCATTCGGAGCCCGGACTTGAACCTCATCGAAAATCTCTGGAGAGACCTGAAAATAGCTGTGCAGTGATGCTCCCCATTCAACCTGACTGAGCTTGAAAGAATCTGCGGAGAATAATGGGAGAAACTCCCTAAATACACGTGTGCCAAGCTTGTAGCGTCATACCCAAGAATACTCGAGGCTGTAATCACTGCCAAAGGTGCTTCAACAAAGTACTGAGTAAAGGATCTGAATGCTTATGTAAATGTGATATTTCCGTTTTTTTTTWTTTTTAATAAATTTGCAAACATTTCTAAACTTGTTTTTGCCTTGTGATTATGGTGTATTGTGTGTAGATTGAGAGGGGGAAAAAACAATTTAATCAATTTTAGAWTAAGGCTGTAATGTAACAAAATGTGGAAAAAGTCAAGGGATCTGAATACTTTCCGAGTGCACTGTATATATTTTTCAGGGTGTCCGCGGGTCCTTAAGTCTTACATTAATTTTATCTGATTTAAATGCCTTAGTTCCGTTTTCAAAGGTCTTAAAAGTGGACTACAGTGTTTCTATAATATTGTGTCTCTGCTTAATTGTTGCCAACATGGCAAGAAAGAAAAAAATAGAACATCAAATAATAGTCAAGGCACTTTCCAGAGCTTTCCAACCACATGTTCTCTTCCTTGTGTGAACATCATGTGCCAATGGGAGTTGGGCCATTGCCAGAGGAGAGCGGGAGAGGAAAGCGCATGGTAGCCTATACAATTTGATAGACAACACTAACTAGAGTTGGGACAATAAACCAAAAATTACAGACACCGACATTGCCCTCCCCTTACCGATGCAATTTGGCTTACATCTGTAATGTCAGTGATTAGGCTGCACAACGTTCCTGCAAATGTTTTGGTTCTAAAACCATTATTTATTCAACAGTAATGTGCATTAACCTGCGCCCTGCTATGAAAGTATCTGCCCTGTCCCTGTTTCGCTGCCTGTTCTCACTCCCTCTCCCACCTTTTGCGCACAGTGAAGGGAAAGATGCATACTACTTACTGACAGTTGAGAAACATTTCTAAATGTAACTGTGGGAAAGACAGTTTTTAAAACAACTGTTACTGTTGAACAAGAGCAGAGTCGCAGCTTTATGTGAGTAAGCAATCTAGCTAATGTTTGAGTTCCTACTTCCTCCGGTGGTAAAAAATGTAGCATAGCCTAGGGCAATATGCACTAAAAACATTCAGGCAAATTAATCTCGAGAGACCCAAAAAGACATTGATTATTTTGTCATGTTGCCCATCAATATATTCATTATGCATTTCCTGAACATGTTAGATGAAATAGTTAACTTCTTTCACGTCTTACTTGGCACTGTCAGTTCTAGAGCTCTGTTCTTAAGCTACCTTGCTCCCAAGTATAGCCATGTGATACCCGATTCACTGAAAGAGGGATTATTAAAAATGTTTTGGTGTTGTAGTCTTTTCTAGCATAACACCTCCAGGAGAGCTACTGGGTGTGTATACTTGTTCCAACCCCACTCTAACACACCAGATTTGATAAATCAACAGCTCAACAGGACCTTGTTAAGCTGACTCAGGTGTGTTTTGAGCAGTGCTGGATCAAAAGCCTGCTCACCCATTGCCCTAGCTCTCCAGATGGAGAGTGGACCACGTGTTTTATACAGTAACGGTTCTGTATATTTAAATTTTAAGACATTTTTTCACAGTGGTATCATTATGGTGTTGAGTATCATTATACTAAGCTGGTAGTGGTATTGAAGCCAAAATTCTAAACACTTAGAGTTGTGATCTAGCTGATGATTAGGTCATTGGGGTAGCCTAAACAAATGCAGATGGGCAACCCCATGCTTCAGCCATCTATAGCCTAGCCACTATGCTACTACATCCATCAGCCATCTATAGCCTAGCCACTATGCTACTACATCTGTTAGACTACAGGAGAATGCTCATTGCTAGAATAGCACACCTGCTTGATAATATGAGCCATGTAGGATATAGCCTTTGGTGAAAGAGCTAGACCTAATATTAGCAGCTGTGTGGCACAAGCAGATTTCAAATTTGTATTAATTTGCATTCCAAGTGGCATTAAAAAGGGTTTAAGTCTTAAATTCAACTTCATGGAACTTGCAGGTACCCTGTTTGTTCATCGATACAGATGTGTTAAATGTCAGTAAACATGGTCAATGTTACTTTTTAGGTTTGACCTCAACTTTTTAACATCAGTGATTGCTATATACACAAAACATTTTAGATTACATAATGAACTGTGCCATTCAAGTGCTGTTAGTTTGTGTGTGTGTGTGTAGAAAGAGCCATGGACAAAAGGGGTGTGTCTTTACCCAGCTGTGTCCATGTGTCTTGCAGGCCGCAGAACACTGCTGGTGATCAGTAAGCTGGACCTGATGGACGCAGGGACAGATGCTCTGGAGGTCTTGCTGGGTCGGGTCATTCCAGTGCGGCTCGGAATTGTGGGAGTGGTCAACAGGTTTGTCCATATGCCTACAACTTAGCTAACAGATTTACCTAATTCTTACTGGGTGATGTCACCTCGGTGCTTAAAATGATGAAGTCCCATAGCAGTGAAAGATGCTATACAAATATTAGGCCAATGTATCACATCTGATTGAGTATAAAGGATCTGAATCATTATGGTCGTTAAATTAACTCAAGTACCGTCAGAGACCTTTGTGCTATAAACAACGAATGTTCCAATGGCCCTGCTATTCACCAGATCAATTTGTTTGCATTTTTCAAACAAAGCTCTAATTTCTGAATGATTGTCTCCCTACTTTGAGATCGTTCTCACACATTCTGCTGAGATAATGTGTGCCATGTCTTACTCATGGGGCTCCAGCACAGGGCTGATGTATGAGTTATGAGTGATTTTTCGCCATGGGTACAGAATTGCAACACAAAAAAACATATCTGCCCCTCAGAGGCTGAAATGGTAAGTCATTTTCTGAAGTAATTTCACTGAGCAGAGACAATCTAGTTCAACCGACAGCTCACACTAGCAATCATAGCAACCGCCTTGGAAGGCTGTCTGAAGTCAGTAGGGACCTCAGCTTAGCACATTCCTCCAGAGTGCTAAAGATTAGTTTTAAGGAATCTGTACGGCTACAGTAACGTCCATTTCAAAAGTACTGCATCCTATTTGGGTGTATAATTTCCTGCTATGCTGGAGCTGGTGACCATCGGATCATGCAGAACCACTGTGGAGTATTCTGTAACTCCAGCTGTCATCCTCCATGTCTCTTCCTGCTAGGAGCCAGCATGACATCAACACCCAGAAGAGCATAGAGGACACGGCACGGGACGAGCAGGCCTTCCTCCAGCGCCACTACCCGTCTCTGGCCTCCCGCTGCGGCTCCCGCTACCTGGCTCGCACCCTGAGCCGCCTGCTCATGCACCACATCAGGGACTGCTTGCCGGAGCTGAAGAGGCGTGTGACGGTGTTGAGTGCCCAGTACCAGTCCCGGCTCAGCAGCTACGGCCAGCCTGTAGAGGACCACAGCGCCACCCTGCTACAGATCGTCACCAAGTTCGCCAGCGACTACTGCAACACCATCGAGGGCACCGCCACGCACATCCAGACATCTGAGCTGTGAGTAGTTCAACTGCTTTAGGCTCCTTTTTCCAGGCACCAATCATCTTTCAGTATTTTATATTGTATTGGAGCAACTCCTCATTGACCACCAAATATTTAGCAACCCCCTAGAAGGTGCACAGCGGACATTTTGTGACGGAAAACTTGGTTATTGTTCAGCTGAATGCATTTCACTTAGGCAGGCGTTTATTGTATTTCTTGGCCTCCTTGTAATTTTGTAGGTGTTCATGTATTGGCATTTCATATTTTCTGGGTTCATTTCAATAGCTCTTGTACCGCTCACTGATTTATTGATTTCCTCAAGCATGTGAAGCAAGTATTGACTCATTCTGGCTGACTGCATCTGATGTTGACAACCCTCGGACACAGCCACTGATACTGCTTCCTCTGTCCTCCTCTCCGGTAAGCTGTGGGGGGGCTCGGATCTGTTACATATTCCATGAGACCTTTGGCCGCACTCTTCAGTCTATTGACCCCCTGGGTGGCTTGACGGAGCTCGACATCCTCACTGCAATCCGCAATGCTACGGTAATAACCATCAGCTCCAATCGCATTGTCTGTGTGTAGGTTAAACAGACGTCTTTGAATAGTTTTCCATTGAAGCTAATGGCTGTAGAGAATCACATGAGTTATGTTAATAGAGGTGTGTGTTGTGCTGTGCTGCAGGGTCCGCGGCCGGCCCTCTTTGTACCTGAGATCTCCTTTGAGCTGCTGGTGAAGAGGCAGATCAAGCGTCTGGAGGAGCCCAGTCTGCGCTGTGTGGAGCTGGTCCACGAGGAGCTACAGAGGATCATCCAGCATTGCTCCTCCTACAGCACGCAGGTACGCTAGACACTGTACAACACATACTACAAAGCAAACCTGAACCAAATTGTAATAGAGGTGTCTCTGTATGTGTCCTGACATGCTGTGTGTTTGTCAGGAGCTCCTTCGGTTTCCCAAGCTGCACGACTCCATTGTGGAGGTGGTGACTAGTTTACTCAGGAAGCGCTTGCCCATTACTAATGACATGGTAAGACAGTTGTTTTTGTGATTTGACATTTTCAGTTATTTTTTTTTGTACAAAAATCCTGTGTAATTATTCTACAATTTAGTGCTATTGCTTACTGGCGGTCTGTCTGTTCGTGGATGATTCTGAGCACCAAACTGTTTCAGGTCCACAACTTGGTTCAAATTGAGCTTGCTTACATCAACACAAAGCACCCAGACTTTACCGATGCTGCTCAGGTCTCAGCATCTGTCAACAGTCAGCAGGTAATTCTGCCTCAACTCAAAGCACATGCTCTGCTTTCATGCATATAGATGAGCCTAATGTTGACCAGAGGGTTCTAGAGTCTGATGCTGTCTTCTCATACCAGTATGGACATCACACCTTTGAGGAATTCCAATAAGCCAGTTGTGACTTTAACACCGATACCAGAACAACTAAATTGAATTGACCCCCCCCATTTCACCTCTTTTAGGGCCTGCAGGATGGAGATAAATGCTGGATGAATGAGAAGGTGGCTGAGGAGAAGGCACCAGTGGCAGGTTTCAGCAGCCCTGTTAAGGGCCAGGCCATCAACCTCCTGGACACAGTGAGTAGTGGAATCAGCAGTCAGAACTGACCCAGCGCTACCCTGTAGAGCAGCACTGTATCTGATTCGGTCTGTGACAGATTGTAACATCTGACCCCTGCTCTGTTTGCCAGGCGGTGCCGGTGTCCCGAAAGCTGAGTTCCCGGGAGCAAAGAGACTGTGAGGTCATTCAACGCCTCATCAAATGCTACTTCCTCATCGTCCGCAAGAGCATTCAGGACAGGTCAGAGACTGGCGCTCCAGGGCATCTAGGGGTGTTATTATTTGGGTATCCAGTTAGTGGTGAGGGTATCCAGTTGAGCCTTCTCTGGCCTAGCTAACTGTGTGTCTTGTGACGTGTGTCTGCAGTGTGCCCAAGACGGTGATGCACTTCCTGGTGAACTTTGTGAAGGAGCGTCTGCAGAGTGAGCTGGTGGGCCAGCTGTACAAACAGAACCTGCTGCAGGGGCTGCTCATCGAGTCCCAAGACACAGCACAACAGAGGACAGAGGTGGCCCAGATGCTGGAGGTACTGTACAAGTATTACTAGTACCCCTAATTACTCTCATGCACGTTGTGTTGTACTTTCTGTTTCTCCCTTTTTAACACCAGTATCCTTCTCTCTCTCTCTTCACTTCAGGCTCTCCAAAAAGCCAGCAACATCATCTCAGAGATCCGGGAGACACACCTGTGGTAGCCCAATGCAACTGACCGTTCCTGTGTGTGTGTGTGTGTGTGTGTGTGTGTGTGTGTGTTATGGTAATGTATGGCAATGCCACTGAGCTCATACTGTCCATTAAACATCCAGCTGTCCTTTTTGTTTGTCCAGGATTTGGTCTATTGTGTCTCACTGAATATAGTGATGAGACCAACACACTCAGGCAGAGCTGGTCCATTGTGTTGAGATGTCTTTAATGTGAAAGAGAACCATGATCAAAAACAATTTTGTTTTTGTTGCAACAATCGTCTGTCTAAATGTCTGTCTTGCCTTTTGGTTGTCAATGTGTTGTATATCATGTGGAGTATTACATTGTTTTCCTGAGTCTTTCTTGCATCTGATCATGACACAGGTTGTGCTGCTGCATTTGTTTCCATTGATTAGGTATCTATTTGTGAAAGGGTGATCTCAAACCATGACTGCTTGATACGCATGTAACAGTTTCTGAACGTATGTAGAGTAAGTATAATCAGTCAGTATCAGGTTTCCCCTTGTTTTAAGCAACGTTATGTAAAGTTGAACAGAGGGTGACAACCCAACCTGAGGTTGAACAGTGGGCATTGTCTGCAATGTAATGTTGAAATATGATCCTGGTCTTCAGGGATGCTGCAGAGGTTTGGTTTGACCTGATCTACAGTGCGGCTGGGTATAGTAGTTGTACCCTAGAGCAGACGTATGTTCTTTACGTGTGTCGCATTTATGTATCGTTCCAGGTGTACGGTTGCACTGTTTGTGCATATTTAATCCTATAACAAAGTTGTACGTTCACAACAGAGTACAGTGTTCCTTTTCTCTGTATGAAGTTTCTAGTCAGACTCTTATTTCGCATGTTGTTGGATAACTGAAACCACATTTATGAATAGCACCCACAAAGAGTTGAATAGGTGTGTGTGTATATAGATATTGTATAGCTAGCTTGTCAGGAGATGCAGAATAGTTGGTTTGAGGGCCAGGGGTATAGCGATTCATTGTAGAAAGGTACTTAGCCAACGGAAAGTTAAAATAATTTTCAAAATCTCAGAATGCATTGAAATATTGTACCCCAGTTACACACCACCCCCCCCCCCCCTAAATTAACCCCTTTATGGCGTGTGCCTCAGAGAGAGGGGGCTGTTGCTGGGGTGCCACCTCTTCTGAAGACTATCCCTAGGCCTGCTTCTACCCAGATGACAGGGATGTTGGAGGTGTAAGAGACCAACATTGTTTCTGATTTGAACTTGTGCATGCAGCTGTAATTATATTCTCATTTTGTTGATGTAGTTCCCCAAGGGAAGTATGCCCTGCAGCCTTTTATTTGTGATTCAGTACCAATTGCGTGCCGTTAGTGTATCTTACATTTAGAATTAGATTCTAAAGTTTCTCAAATAATTTATAGCGTAAGTGTGCATCGGTTTTTGTATGTCATGGAAATGTTCCCAAAGGATGATGAGCATTATTCAGAAAGACTAGCCTTAAAGGAACAGGTACCAAGCACCATCTAGCAGAAACACTGACTTCTATGTGATCAAGGAGAGCACGGTGTCTAGTCTGTCTTTCTGAAAGGACTGTGTGTGTGTACGTATGTGTGAATGTCTTTAAGTTTTTCTATCTGAATGAGACTGTGTTTTCTATTTAAATGTATATCTTACATCTTTACATACTGCCTGGAAGTGCTTGACTGCCAATATTTGTGATACATGTAAGTTGATAGAATAATATCTGTTCAGATGGGAGGGACTCATTAAACTCTTAACAACAACAGTCTGGCCTCTGTGAGATTGCTTTGCAGGATGTCCTTTATAATTGATATGATCTGTAAAGTCATGATAAGATCTGCAGAAATGTACCATTCAGTCCTGCAGATGGCTATGACTCACAGCAGTCTGGTATCTATCGCCATTGTCCTCTATTCATACTAAGCAGGTGAGCTGAAATCACTAGATATGTAGGATTATTCTGAGGTAAGATTGGATCCTTCTTGAAAAAGACAATGACAAAGTGGCCTGCATGTTGCAGAGACCGATTGACTTGCACTTACACGCCTGGCCCTGTCTGCAACCTCATTTTCCCTGCCTATCACGTGCAACAACACCCGTTGTAATTGAGAAAACCAGCAGGACTCTAAATGTCAGCCTTATCTAAAATACTGCAGTTTAGCAATGATGGATTGGCTGTCTTCTGGTGCAGGTGCATGCGTGTGTATAAACACACTGAACAAAAATATAAATGCAACATGTAAAGTGTTGGTCCCATGTTTTGAGCTGAAATATAAGATCCCAGAAATGTTCCATACACAAAAAGCTTTTCTCTTAAATGCTGTGCACAAATGTGTTTACGTTCCTGTTAGTGAGTATTTCTCCTTTGTCAAGATAGTCCATCCACCTGACAGGTATGGCATATTAAGAAGATGATTAAACCTGCATGATCATTACACAGTTTCACCTTGTGCTGAGGGCAATAAAAGGCCACTCTAAAATGTGCAGTTTTGTCAAACAACACAATGCCACTGATGTCTCAAGTTTGCAGGAACATCCACCAGTGCTGTTGCCTGGGAATTGAATGTTTATGGGGGTATGAAATTGAGTGCTTGCACAACCAAAGAATTTCTGCACAAACTGTCAGAAACAGTCCCCGGGTAACTCATCTACGTGCTCGTCGGCCACACCAGGGTCTTGACCTGACCAGTTTGGCGTCGTAACCGGCTTCAGCTGGCAAATGATCACCTTCGATGGCCACTGGTGTATATACATATACTGACTGGTTTTCTGATCCACGCCCCTATTTATGGTATCTGTGACCAACAGATGCATATCTGTTTTCCCAGTCATGTGAAATCCATAGATTAGGGCCTAATGAATATATTTCAATTGACCTATTTCCTGATATGAACTGTAATTCAGTAAAATCTTTGAAATTGTTGCATGTTGTATTTATATTTTTATTCAGTGTAGTTTTTAAAGTTTGAGATGGATGAAGAAGTGATTGATAAAAAGGATATGGGAATACCGGCAGCTTCATTAAATAGTACCCGCAAAACACCAGTCTCAACGTCAACAGTGAAGAGGCGACTCCGGGATGCTGGCCTTCTAGGCAGAGTTCCTCTGTGTTATTTTGCCCATCTTAATCTTGTCTTTTTATTGGCCAGTCTGAGATGTGGCTTTTTCTTTGCAACTCTGCCTAGAAGGCCAGCATCCCGGAGTCGCCTCTTCACTGTTAACGTTGAGACTGGTGTTTTGCGCGTACTATTTACTCTACTCTATTTACTATCTACTCTAATGTACTTGTCCTCTTGCTCAGTTGTGCACCGGGTCCTCCCACCTCCCTCCTCTTTCTATTCTGGTTAGAGCCAGTTTGCAATGCTCTGTGAAGGGAGTAGTACACAGCGTTGTACGAGATCTTTAGATTCTTGGCAATTTCTTGTATGGAATAGCCTTCATTGCTCAGAACAAGAATAGACTGACGAGTTTCAGAAGAAAGTTCTTTGTTTCTGGCCATTTTGAGCCTGTAATTGAACCCACAAATGCTGATGCTCCAGATACTCAACTAGTCTAAAGAGGGACAGTTTTGTTGCTTCTTTAATCAGCACAACTGTTTTCAGCTGTGCTAACARAATTGTAAAAGGGTTTTCTAATGATACATTAACCTTTTAAAATMATAAACTTGGATTAGCTAACACAACGTGCCATTGGAACACACGAGTGATGGTTGCTGATAATGGGCCTCTGTACGCCTATGTAGATATTCCATAAAAAATCTGCCATTTCCAGCTACAATAGTCATTTACAACATTAACATTGTCTACACTGTATTTCTGCTCAATTTGATGTTATTTTAATGAACAAAAAGTTAGCTTTTCTTTCAAAAACAAGGACATTTCTAAGTGGCCCCAAACTTTTGAACGGTAGTGTAGGTCTACACCCAGTGTAGTGTATCGGTACATGGACAAATGGGCACAATCAGTTGAGTAAACAGTGGAGAGAATATGTAAAACCATCACTGTATCGTAATAAAGAAAAGTGATGTGACAGCAAGCAGCCCTATCTGATCATATTATTGAATAATAGCAGCCTACTCAAATAACCTCAATCACAAATGTAATTTCATGTTGAATAAGCTCCGAGTGGCGCAGCGGTCTAAGGCACTGCTAGAGGCGTCACTACAGACCCTGGTTCAATCCCGGGCTGTATCACAACTGGGAGTCCCATAGGGATGGCCAGCATCATCCGGGTTAGGGGAGAGTTTGGCCGGGGTAGGCCGTCATTGTAAATAAGAATTTGTTCTTAACTGACTTGCCTAGTTAAATAAAGGTTCAATTTAAAAAAAAATTAAAAATTATGATAGCTCTGAGAGCGTTGCATTTAACAAAATTCTATAGATGTGAATGCAGCAGGGAATTGGGGAGCAAAACAATAAGAGATGTTTAAAGGGCTCAGATTCCTGGGGTGGAAATGATATGGCCTACACCTCATCTTCCACTGTATCCAGTTACTCTGGTCTACCTCCTCTACTACCCCCCTCCTACCCCTTTCCTCCTCACAGAGCCTCAGCCAGACTATACCAACAAAATCCTCTTCAAACTAGAGGGGGACTCTGCTGCAGTCTCCTGGCAAAACCTTCATTTTAGGCACGTGTTTCCTGACAAATAGAGCTTGAATCAGAGTCCGTCCTTTTTCTGCTTTACCTGTTAGGCTGTGATGAGATTTATCCCTGTCAGACATAGTCTCCTTGATGCTCAGGGCTGTGCTCTCCTCCCCTCCTCTCCCCTTGGTGAGTCAGTCAAGAGTGGAGCCTGAACAAAGCATTGAGAGAGAGGAGCTGCTGGGAGAGTGAAAGAACTGATACTCTCACTGACTCTGTCGCCTGGACAACCAGGCACAGAGGAGGGAGGGAAGAGAGCAAGAGAAAGGGAGAAAGGGAGAAAACAAAAAATGATGATAGACAAGACTTAATAAGCAAATTAAAGATCTCATAAATCTTGTGTAGGAGAGGCTGTGCTGAGGTGCAGTCGCTCTCCCTCGTGCAGCTAGAGTACTATGAAAATAAAACGGATCAACAGAGAAAATTAAGAGAGCATTTGGAGAACAAGTTTGAAATGAAATTGTTCAGCATAGGTTTGCATCCTCAGAAGAGGACCCCATAGGCTGCACATCCCATCAGTTCATACCTCTACTCATCAAGCTCAGGTAAGGTTACCCAGCTCTGCCATACACTAAATGTATATTTTGTTTAGATATTACAGATGCTTAAATAATTAACTACACACCACAACAACTGAGCATGGCATTATCCTGTCATTCTCTCATTTACTAAGCCAAATAACATAGTCAATAGGTGGCAGCAAAAGGTCAACTCTGTCTGCAGCTTCTGAGTAGCACAGCTGCAGTAAATTGAGCTCTCAGGTGGATAGAGAACTTTCAGAGACCTCTGAAGAAACCCAGGACCAGACAAAGATTGCATTGATTTCGTCTGTTGTCAAACTTCACATGGTATTGCATTTGAATTCTTAGATTGAAGGAAATTGCCCTGTAGATGTCAAGGCAATCATTCTGTATTTTGCAATCACCCACCATCTCTCACGCAAGTGTAGCAGCAATAGTGAGCTTTCAACTTCAGGTTTACAGTACCTGTATTTGTTGAGGGGGTCATCCATGTATGCAAATATCAAACAAATCATTAGGTGCAAAAGGAGCATGAGAGCGTGAGAGTGTGAGGTCTTAACACTTGCACCGTGCTGAACCTTTATATCCTGGGGATATGTGAAGAATAGAGGCATCACCCTCAGTGATGCTCCTGTAGTGATACTCAGTGCTCATACATAAGCAATGTCTGTTTTCTGGAGTGCTGGGCTGAGATGAATGTCCCTGTATTAAATGGTGTTGCATGCTCTGTGAAATTACACCATGCTCAATCTGTGGGGCAGGAGAAACAGTGTGAAATCCATATTGGATGAGATGGAGGGAGGATGAAACAAGAGGGAGGGAGGGGAGGAAGGAAAGCAGAGGGGAGTGTACTATTTTTAGCTATTGTCAGTAAGGAAGGTTATGTACCCCCCTTACCCCCACCTTTCGATAAGCTTGTACACACACACACACACACACACACACACACCACACACACACACACACACACACACACACACACACACACACACACCACACACACACCACACACACACACACACACACACACACACACCACACCACACACACACACACACACACAACCACACACACACACACACACACACACACACACACACACATCAGCACATACCCAGAAAGTAAGAAAGAAAAGCTTTATACGCCTGTTAGTTAGTTGGATGGCATGCTGGTTGTGTTTATAGTATCACATCAGGTCCACATGAGACTAACACAGTTTGGACAGTACCAAGAAAACAGCACACTGCCACACAACTGCAATAGTCACCAACTGGCATTCAACCCTGGTCTTTGGTGCTTCACACTCCAAAGTCAACCCAAAAAGCTAGCATTCGGTCTGTGGAACAGTTCAATCTTGAGTTCTTTAGACAGTTTATTCACATAAGGATATGAGTTGGTATTTTTGTATTTTATTAGGATCCCCATTAGCTGTTGCTAAAGCAGCAGCTACTCTTCCTGGGGTTCACACAAACATAAAACATGACAAAATACATCACATTAATAGACAAGAACAGCTCAAGGACAGAACACATTTCTTTTTGATTAGTTGTATCAGGGCAATTGGTATATCACAGCATTGTCAATAATGTAAAAAATTCTCAACCTCATCAAATTAATTTATTTTTGCTGTGGAAAATCTGTAGTTGAAAATAACCTATAAATTCTGCTGGACAGCAGCTCTACAATATGAAAATTAATGTCAGACCAAGGAGTGAGTAAGACTATAAGGATAAAGAGTTCCCGAATCATGCTGATTGAAACAAATGGGAGAATGCTTTTGTTGTCCATAAAGCCAGTCTTCACCAAGTTCCCTTCTATTTTTATTCCCCACCTGCACAGTCTAAATTGACTCCCTCCGCTCTCAAGCACTGAGAATAAATAGAAAAGTTGAACGATTCTCTCAGCTTGTCAACACATTCCTCATTCTCGGTTCAGCACTGGGAGCGTTATCCTGCAGTTGAGGCTTCTCTCATAATTAATGTACATTAGATATCGTATGGTTGGCAAAGCGGCGCAGCTGAATTCATTAACAGGGGAAAATGATGTGTCCCAGGAGCCTGTCAGAGACAGATTACTGTAGGATGCATGGCAGTAATCTGCCTGTTGGTGGAGGGAGCTAGGGAGGGTCTACTTTACACTATGTCTGTGTAACGGTGCACTCAACCAGCAAACGACCATTAACATGAAATGCACAACGTTGCTTTAATAGCATAACAGTCTTTGATGAGTGGTGTAAGTATGAGGGGCCAGCATGGTGTCTCACGACAACTGATCAGCAATTCCAGAGATGTGGAAACAAACATGGCAGTTATGGAAATGTACAGAGCTAGCGGATTTAGACTGCCTTGAATATCAAACAGCACAAAGCTGCCTTTTATCACACAGGAGATCATCATTTGTTGATGGGTGACTGTTGCAGCCTAAGGTCCTCCATTCCCCTCCCTTCCCCCTCTCTCTCGCCCTTCCTCTCTCTTCTTTACCCTCTTCTTCTCCCCTCCCAACGGACTGATCTTGTGTCTAATAAATTTGTCCTCTGAAGGGGTTGCAGACCCAGATGTTTTCCCAGTGCAGACAGATGTTGAACTGCTCTGTTCTCTCAGTGAGCGTGAACATCGGTGTCCAACTCTGTCTTGAACAATGGCATGGCATTGGGTGGGCTCTATTTATTTAAAAAATGTTTTAATCCATATTTTTCTTTAATTATAATTTTATTTAACCTTTATTTAACTAGGCAAGTCAGTTAAGAACAAATTCTTATTTACAATGACGGCCTACCCCAGCCAAATCCGGACGATGCTGGGCCAATTGTGCGCCGCCCTATGGGACTCCCAATCACGGCCGGATGTGATACCGCCTGGATTCGAACCAGGGACTGTAGTGACGCCGCTTGCATTGAGATGCAGTGCCTTAGACTGCTGCACCACTCAGGAGCCCATTGTCATGGTGATCCCCTTGAATATAGTGTATTTGTGGCTATGTGCAATTGCAGCTGCAAATCTGAATAGATAGCCTACTACGGCTGATAACAGCTAATTTCACAAATTATCATAATGCCTATCTTGGTTCTTGATCAATGGCCATAGGTTTCCTTAACAACCCAATGAACAGTCAATCCAAACACACTTACTTTATCGGAAATGTAAATATTCGAGACCCAGGCTGAAGACAGATGTGGAGATTATGCTCCCGCTCTTTTGGCCTTCCTTGCCCCACCTAGATGACCCTTGAGCTCTATTCTAAAGATAGTAGATGACTTGCCAATTTTCCTTTAACACGACTATTTCCACTTGAATACCAAGTCACTGCATTATCTTGTGTTTGCAGCGGAGTGAGAAGAGGAAGGAACAATAGTTTGACACGATCAGGCAGAAGCTGTCTGTCACCAGGCATAAAACACCTATCATATTCCACACCTCTCTCTTACATTCCACACCTCTCTCCCCTGTCAGTAATTAGACAAGTGAGATGATTTAATTTGCTGCAGATCAGCCGAACCCAAGTCGACTGCTGATATGGACAAGGACACCACCGAGCACTCAAGGGGAGATGGTTTTCGCACACACTGAAGGAAGGAGTGAGAGGAATCAAATTGCAGCCAGTACTCTCTCTAAGCCCCGAGCCACAATTCAGCATCTTAACTGGGGGCTTAGCAGACCATACACTGCTTTGGGCCCTTGAGACAAGGTCCATCTTCTTCCTAAATTCTCCCCTTTACTTTTCTGTGAGCTGAATAGGAACCCTGTGTGTCTTGGCTATTGAGGGACATATTTAATTGTTGTGCCCTTGCTGGTTGTATACTGCAGAATATCCTGAAACCACTATTATGTTTGCTCTGTAAATCACCTATAGTTTAGGTCTATGTTTTCATGTCCAAGGACAGAAGAGGATTTACATTAGGAGAGTGAGTGATGATGAAGTACTCTGTGTGTTTGACAGGTGCTGCCATGGACTTAGAAGACGAGCCGTTGTTATTCCAGAGCAGCTGGGATGCTGAGGAGGAAGAGGAGCAGGATGAGGAAGATGGGGAGTCAGATACACAGATTAATGGGGGGAGCAGCACCACTGGAGGCAGTATAGTGTGGGGGGCGGTGGGCTGGGTCTACACACAGCCCTGGGTGAGTGGGGTGGTCCTGGGAATTGGAGTCTTTCTTCCCTGTGCCCTCTCTGCCTACATGTTCCTATACTGCCCCCCATTGGACATAGACCTTTCCTACAGTGCCTTTGAGGTTCACAGCCACTTCTCCGCTGAGCGGTTTGATGCACTCACCATTGCCATAAAGACTCAGTTGGGGTCCTGGGACAGACGCAGGCGTGACGTGGACCACTATGACTTCACTGCTCTACAGGAGCTGCTGTTGGACAGACTGGGTAGGCAGGGAGATGAAGCATCCAACTGGACATCACATGGAGGGCTGAATTCGAAATCTCTGAAAAACCACACGTTCAAAAGAGTAGTTATGCAACAGAGAGGAGTTGCCCTGAGTCAGCAAGAAACTGAGAGGCATAGAGAGGCAAGGGCTAGTAAAGCAAAGATAAGAGAGGAGGATAAAAATACAACTAACTTAGGAAAACCTGAGAGTCATGAGTTCAAAGGGGAAGAGGGGTTCAGAGACAGTGAGAGATCTCGCACTAGGATGCGCAGGTTTGCTCCCAACTACTCATACCTGCAGAGCCAAGCCTTGTGGAGGATGGAGCTGGTGTTTGTAGCTCAGGGTGGAGGGGACAACAACATCTTCACCCCAGAGCGTCTCCGCACCATCCACCACATAGAGCACCTGCTCATGCAGCACCCCCAGTTCCAGCAGTTCTGTTGGAAGCCTCTGGAGGTCCTGAGAGACCTGCCCCTGGGCCCCTCCTACTGCTCCCCTCCAAGCTCCCTCCTCTCCTACCTCTTCCCCAGTGAACGGGGAGGCAGGATCTACTATGATGGCATGGGACCTGACCTGGCTGACATCCATGGTGAGTCTGAGGTTCATTAAACTTGGCATTACTGTAGGTACAGTCCAGTGGCGATCAGTGCCGTTTAAGATCAGCAAAGACATTTTTTTTCTTCATGAGTATGGCCTTATTTCTATTACAGCATATTGGAATATTGTCATTCATAGTCCATTCACCCAGTTCAATGTAAAAGCAATAGGTTTAATCTACTACATGATATTCTACTTTTCCCTATATCCATCATGAGGTTGCTACAACCTAGCCTATGAATGAAAGTTTACAACGTAGATGCACACAGGTCGAGCTGATATACAGTAGGGTGTAATCATTAGTCCTACAGTTGCAAACAATCGTTTCTATTGGACAAATTCAGGTCTGGTTATCCCCGTTTTGTTCCGTTTGCTTCCATTTAAGAAACGTTTTTCGGCAGAATAAATACACCCCTGATCATGTGTAAACATAGTTCACTTTCATAGCAGCCACGTTGTATTCCTTCACGCATCTATGCGCTCTCCTCCTCTCACCTTGTCCCTTTGCTTGTGGACTTTAATGCACAACACATAAGCTGTATGTGACCAGGCAAAAACACCTTTCCAAGCCAAACCATATCATAACCGCTACACACAGCCTAAATCGTTGTCTCCATATTAGATAAAGCAACATCATAGTTAGCATAGCTAATAGAATTAACATGTTAGTTAACCCGCTACAATCAAGCAGTAACGTTACAGTGTACAGTCAGTAAGCAGTTACACCGGCAGGCCCCAGTGGCAATAAATTAGTCAAACCAAAAGCTTACCTTGACTTGGAGGAGTTCCAGTGTTGTGTTGGGATAGTCATAACCAGCTAGCTAACATAGCATCCCTCTTTCTGAGGAGGGTGTTCGAGTAGGCAAAACTAACTAACGTTAGCTGCATTAGCTAGCTAAGTAAGTGAAACTGAAATTGAAAAATGGCACTTTCTTTCTCTCTCTTGCTTCTCCATTTCGGGAAGAAATATATTTGTTCAAAACTGTTCAGCATTTGTCTTTCTCTCTCTTTGAGTCAACTACTAACCACAAAAATTCAGTCTTCAGTCATCCAAGTCATAGACTGTTCTCTCTGCTACCGCACGGCAAGCACTACCGAAGCTTCAAGTCTAGGTCCAAAAGGCTCCTTAACATCTTCTACCCTCAAGCCATAAGACTGCTGAACAATTAATCAAATGGCCACCCGGACTATTTACATTGACCCCCCCTCCTTTTTTTTACGCCGCTGCTACTCACTGCACATTAGCTATGCATAGTCCCTTTACCTTTACCTACATGCACATTAACTCGGTACCGGTACCCCCTTTATATAGCCTCGTTATTGTTATTTTATTGTGTAACTTTTAATTTTATTTTTTACTTCATTTATTGAACTGCATTGTTGGTTAAGGGCTTGTACGCAAGCATTTCACGGTAAGGTTGTATTTGGTGCATGTGACAACAACAACAAAAAATATTTGATTTTATCCACTGCAGTGCTAGCTAGCTGTACCTTATGCTTTCAGCACTAGATTAATTCTCTGATCCTTTGATTGGGTGGACAACATGTCAGTCCATGCTGCAAGAGCTCTGATAGGTTGGAGGACGTCCTCTCGAAGTTTTTATAATTACTGTGTAGGTCTATTGAAGGGGGTGAGAACCATGAGCCTCCTAGGTTTTGTATTGAAGTCAATCTACCCAGAGGATGGTGGAATTGAGCTGTCCTCCAGCTACAACATGGTGCTACCCCAGAGAGTGCTGTTGAGGCTACTGTAGACCTTCATTTTAAAATAGTGTGTTTTAATACATTATTTGGTGACGTGATTATATTTAGTATAGTTTTATCTAAAAATGATAACTTTTTTATGTTTTACGATTTATCACAGAGGATGGTCCTCCCCTTCCTCCTCTGAGGAGCCTCCACTGGTACAGTCACTGCTCTGCATGATTAAGTAGGGAGCTTGTCCTTCATTTTATTATGGGAGGTCAATTGAAAGATCAAAAGGGAGCTGGCAGTGACTACCACTTTGATCTTCACTTGTGTTTCTGCTCCCAGGTGCTCTGAGTCTAGCGATTACCCACCCACAGTTCTACTGGTATGTGGATGAGAGTCTGGCCCCTGACCGGCTCTCCTCCTCTCTCCTGCGCAGTGAGATCCAATTCGGAGCTCCGCTGCCCTCATACTACTCCCTCCAAGACCGGCCGGAGGAGCAGAGGCAGCGCTTCAGGAACTTTGTAGTTCAGTACGCTGACATCCTGGCTCAGCAGTCCACCAGGTGGGCTATGGCTTATAAACTCTAAAAAACAAAAGAGACATCGATATTGAGATTAACTGATGTTGTTTTTCATTTCCCCCCAAGACTTGACTTTGTAAATATTGTCTCCACTTTCCAGACCAATTGTAATTAAGCACATCAAAAGAGTTCCTCCTTTCATGACACCCACACAGTATTCTTCCGTTCCCTCTTTCTGACTACGAACGTCTCTGGGTTTGTGTGATGCCAGCCAGGTGAAGGTGTTATATGGGGGCACAGAGCTGTTTGATAACGAGGTGAGACAGACCTTCCACAGAGACATGTTGCTGGCGCTGATCAGTGGGGGCTGCATCACTCTACTGGTCTATGTCCTCACCTCCTTCTCAGGTAATTTCCCATGCACTCTCTCACCTGCATTGGATATTACATGCATGTTATTCTAACATTCCCTATACTTCATTTGCTGTCATACATAGTATCTGATAAAAGCTAGCATAAGTGTCTTATTCTTAGAATTTTGATACCACATACAAGACTTGCAGCATGAGGTCACCAACCCAGTCTATTTGGTGTCTCTCTACAGTGTTCCTGACGTTCTTTGGGCTCACTAGCATTGGTCTGAGCTGCCAGGTGGCTCTCTTCCTCTACCATGTGGTCTTTGGGGTGAGATACCTTGGCATCCTCAATGGAGTTGCAGCCTTTGTGATCATTGGCATTGGTTAGTGACAATATTAAAATATACTCTGAATTTCTCTCATGGTCAAACTGGTTGAGAAACAACATCTTTGTTACAGGTAACATGCCACTCTTTATTCTGTTTCCCCTCTTACTGTTCTCCAGGTGTGGATGATGTGTTTGTGTTCATCAGTACATTCAGACAGGCTTCCCACTTGGTCCACCCGGTGCAGAGGATGATGTACACGGTGAAAACTGCTGGCCGAGCGACCTTTCTCACCTCCTTCACCACCGCAGCTGCCTACGCTGCTAACACCTTCTCACAGGTACTCAGAAATATTGTCAGTCCATATCGCATAACCCTTCCAAAGGGAATGAATAGCTGTGAGGTCAAACTGTCTGTATACAGTATGTATCAACATGAAAAGTACAATGTAAATGTYTTGTGATATTGAGGTCTTTTACCCTTACAAACAGATTCCGGCAGTGCATGACTTTGGCCTGTTCATGGCCCTCATCGTCAGCTGCTGCTGGCTCTGGGTGTCCATCCTCATGCCCGCTGCCCTGTGTATCTGGACCCAGTGTGTTGACCCCCAGGAGAACACCTGTCTCAAATGGTGTGATTCCATCTTTCCTCCTTTTTTTTGCTAGAGAACAGAGTTCCTACTGTTGTGCTGCTTGCCTTTTCATTTTGTTTTCCTATTATGAAAAAAGTGAGGTTCTAAAGCTGCATCTCTCTGATGCACTTTATCTTAAAGGTGGAAAGCTCTTACAGGACTGTCAGTGAGTCACAGTCCTTTGTCAGATGAGGATGAAGATGTGGCCCTCCTGTCGGTGGAGATGGAGCCAGGTGAGATACTGATCTGGACAGAGCTGCATAAATGAATGGCAGGAGAATGAAAGGTAATAGAGTCCTGACACTATTCACCCCCCCTCTCTGTCTCATCCTGTCTCATCTAGGCTCCTGTGTCACTGATGTAGATGCAGCCATTTTGTCCCTGTCAGTGGAGACCTCGCTCTCACCCCCAGGGCGGGGGAATGCAGGTGTGGTCAGCGCTAACCTTCAGTGGGCTCTGAGGCACTGGGTGGCAGAGCCAGCCGTGGAGAAACGCAAAGTCATTCTAGGTAAGGGCTCTGTCTGTCTGCAGGGGCTGGGAGAATCACATCTCATGATGCCCATATGCCTTTTTCAACTAAAGCGTTTTGTATTGCCTATCCCTGCTCTTCCTCACAGAAAAGCAATTTAATCTAATGCCTCTCCCCTCAGTGATCTACCCCATCTGACCTGCCTCTCTCACAGGCCAGTCTTTGTCTTGCTGCCCATAGGCATCTACATCCTGGTCCTGCTGCTGTCTGCTGGGTGCTGCTGCCTCCTGCGGCCGGCTACTCATGCCCCGTTACTATTTCGCCCAGACACCAACCTCCAGACTCTACTGGGACTGAGGAACAACCTCAGTGCCCAGGGCATCTCTTGCCACATGTGCTCTGGTGAGACGTCGCCATCAATCTGTGTGATGGAACCCAGATGGGTGTAAAGTAAACCGATTCCACTACTTTAAACCCAAATTAACTTTAAACCCAGGTCCTGCAACTGTCTGGCTGTAAATGTCTTTATYTGACATGGTACAATTCATTTTAAACTGGGATATTAATTTACAGTCGACTCCTGATAAGAGCTGACTCAATTACATTATTTTTCTTCCTACGGATATTTGCATGCTCCAGTTCAGTGCCCACATTCACAACACTCCCAGGCCATTGCATGTATCAGGATATTAAGGTCAGCCAAGCATTTGGCTTTGATTTGAAGTGTTGAATCGAAGTGTCCTATTTCCTGCAGGTCTGTTCATGGAGAAACCTCATCTTCTGCACAGCCCTACCCATACTACCCCCTCCATGCCTGGGTTTCACCCTCAGCAACATACACAGAGCCCTTCAAACTCAACTCTACAGAGCCCAATCACACCAAGCATATCCTCCATCACAACAGGTACTGGATAAAATGGTATTATATATCCAAAGAGGATCCACATGAATATATCCGTGGCAATGTTCTGGCAGTGTTTTAATGTGTGCCTCTATTTCTCTACTGCTGCCACTCACTGTATCCTTTCATGGCAGGGCCTCTGCTGACAGTGTATGTCTCTAAGCTGGATGTGGGTGCTTCTATCACTCTGTACCGCTTCTCTCTGAATAGCAGCGTGCCATCGCCCTGGAAAAGCCTCAGTGCCGGGCATGGAGAAGTTCCATCCTTTCAGGTTAGGAGACCCACAAATATAAACACACTATTTCTGGGTTATGATCTAATATCTCACCACTGATAACCAACTCCATCATATACTTAGTATAACTTCTGGTTTCTCTAAACAGGCATACAGTGGACCTCACAGCAACTTCAGCACCCACATGACTGTGTGTGTGTCCCGTGTGTACCACCCCCACCCTCGCTGGATGATCACTTCCCAGTCATGTGATCCACGCCACGGCTGGAGGTCAGAGTTCAGCTTCTATGTGGCATCGGCTGAGCAGCAGCACAGCAGGTAAGAGGAATGATGGACAGATGATGGCTGAATAGTGAATTGGTCAATCAGTCAAGCTTTTTGTGGGCAAGGTGTTGACAGAGCTCCTTGCGCCTCCCAGGAGATTGTACTTTGCCCAGCACAAGCTGAGTCCTCATCCCAGCCGAGTGTGTGCAGAACCACCTGGCTGTGTGATCAGCTCCGGGCCTGACGGACCCACACAGGGCTCTTTCTACACTCCACTCCCCACAGGTAAGAGGGAGAACACCTGGAGTCAGAAGACATCAGGGAACTGCATAACTACTCTGCATTGGTTTAAATTAAATCATGTACTATGAATGTTTGCCTATGAATGTGAGGGAGTTACTTTTTTCCTGTTTTGTACCTTATTTCAAAGATTCCACCTCAACCAAAAGGTCCAAGACTTCTGGTTTTAACCCCTGTAGTGGAGGTGGCTGTGGCAAGCCAGCAGTCCGTCCTCTGGTTGACACTGGTGCGATGGTGTTTGTGGTTTTTGGAATACTTGGAGTCAACCGCACCCAACGCACAGACAACCACGTCATTGGGGACATGGTGAGGGGCCAACTGCATGACAATAACGATATAAGGTGTAATTCAATAATCAATACTGTTTTAGTGGTATTGATTTGTTCTAAAATGATCTCCAAAGGGCAGTGTGATATTGGATCCAAACTTTGATATCTTCCAAGAGATTGGACACCTCTGCCAAATCTGTAAAGCTATCAGTGCTAATAAACAGCTTGTGAAGCCGGGAGGAGCCCAGTGTCTACCGTCAGGTACCAACTGCACAGACACAGTCTAACAAATATAACAGCACACATAAACCATGTTTGATATGAGTTACATGTATTCTCTCTCTTGTATTCCCTCTCTCTCCCCCTTAGGCAACAAGCTTTCTTCTATCCTGCCCTTACTCAACCCAGACTGCCACTCCCTCCCTGAGCCCAACCTGCTGCCAGGCCAGCTGTCCCATGGGGTCGTGGGGACGCACGGTGGCAGAGTAAGCTGGCTCTCCATGGCCTTTGAGTCTGTGAGTACAACGGTCGTCCGTGGTGTATACTACCACCTCTAATGTAATGTTAATGTTGTAGCCCAGTCCAGATCTGTGGCAGAAACTGAGCCCATGTCTTTTTTATCTGTCTGTTCCCAAGACCACCTACAAGGGGAAATCCTCTTTCCAGACACACTCAGACTTCCTCCAATGGGAGACCTTCCTACAAGAGCAGCTCTCGACTCTCCCAGAGTCCTCTGCTCTACGGAGAGGTTTCCAGACCTGTGAGCACTGGAAGCAGATCTTTATGGAAATCATAGGCAAGTGGAGAGGCCGGAGGACACAGTTGTTCCATGCCTAAGGCACAATCAATAAATGTTAAATTTTTATGTATCTAAAAGATTATTTCAGTCCTTCTGGGAATGTAACCTTCCTGTGCTGACTGACTGCCTTCTCTGTGGGTTATATGTAGGTGTCGAGAGCGCCCTCTGCAGTCTGCTCCTGTCCCTGGCCATCTGTGTGGCAGCTGTGTCTGTTTTCACTGCCCATCCGCTTCTGCTGCTGCCAATACTGCTCACCATCCTGGGTAAGACACTGCTGATCAAACCTTTGTCATCAGATAGGCCCATTATGCATAGACTGCAGAGAAAAGTCTCCAATAATAAGATATGATGCAGTATTGATATGAAGTGTTATTGGGAATAATGTAAGAGGAAGTCAGTAACTGTTGTACTGTACATACTGTATTTTCTGTGGTTTTAGCCTTGGGAGGGTTAGGGGTCATCTGTCTGTCAGTGTGCAACATTGATCTCCTGACCAAATACAGGGGTCATCTGTCTGGTGGTGGCCATCATGTACTGGCTGGGCTGGGAGTTGGGGGCCGTGGAGGCCATCTCTCTGTCCATCCTAGTGGGCTCCTCAGTGGACTACTGCCTGCACCTGGTGGAGGGCTACCTGCTAGCTGGGGAGACCATACCAGCCACACCAGGACACACTATGGTACGTACAACACATAATCTGATAATCATCTATAACTGGCATAGAGGTATTGAATTCACTCCTTTATATATTCTACTGTAAGAGAGTAAAACTATGTAAATGAAGGATTTGCCTCGACAATATTCAGTTTACTTAAAGGTTCACTGCAGCCGTTTTTATCTCAATTACAAATCATTTCTAGATAACAATTTAGTACCTCACTGTGATTATTTTATTACAATTTTAATTGAAAACAAACAACAATAGCTTCTAAGCAAAGAGCAATTTCTCAAGCAAGAATTTTGCTAGGACTGTCTGGGAGTGGTCTGACTAGGGAGGGGAAAACTGAAAATGTGCTGTTATTGTCAGAGAGGTTTGGAAGTGTTTCTTCTTGGTCTATTGACTAATTTACTGACCAGGCAGGCCAAAAATCTCCATCCCTCCAAAACAGGCTGAAATTTCAGGCCGTCTTTTCAAACTGCTCTTACACTAAAGGGGTATTATCATAATTTGCACAGTATTATTCCAACCTCATAGTTTGGAATTATATAACACAGAAAATTCACATTTTTGACTCCACAGGGCCTTTAAAAGTCATCATATTTAATGAAATAAGCCTGAGGGAAATAATGCATAAAGAGAAAAGACTCAATATATCAATCTGTTTTTCATTCTCAGAGCCTGTCAGCTAAAAGGCAAAGAAGGTCCCTAGATGCAGTAAACCACGTGGGAGTTGCCATTGTGTCCAGTGCTGTCACCACCGTGATCTCCACAGTCCCTCTCTTTTTCTGTGTCATCGTGCCTTTTGCTAAATTTGGCCAGATTGTGGCCATTAACACAGCAGTGTCCATCTTGTTTACCCTGACTGTGACTGCAGCTATGTTGGCCACCATGGGCCCTGCCAACTTCCACAGGCCTCCTGGTGCTGTGCTGAAGGCCAGCCTGGCAGTACTGGGCACCACAGCCTTTGGCGCTGCCCTGTGCTGGGCAGGAGGGCAACTAGGACCAGTCACCTGGCACACAGCAGTCACCATGTGACCCCACAAACATAACTCAACCACTACTGTCACCTCTGTAAGCAGAACCAAAAGGCTCAGTCTAAACATCAGTGTAGTATTGTTCTATAAATGCAGGTGGAAGGTTTCAGATGTACGTAAAAGCATCTTGTGGAAGTAGATATTTCTTTGTGTGGATGATTGAAAGTTTAATCATTTTTTTTCCAAAAGAACAGAACATAGTCTGTTGAGAATAGGTAGTCTGCAGGACATGCTTTGGTTTCTGTGGATGCAGCCTACTGCTGAAAGGAGATGACACAATGGTAATGAAATACTGGTTGAGTCCACATTGTTCTATTGTCCACGTTATTCTGTTCCTGACAGTAAAATCACTGACTGTTCTCTGACCTGCTGTTAGCACTGACCTCATCTCTGGCAGTTTGAAACCACACTTTGAGGTCCAAAAAGACAGGTATTGTACCATAAAAAAATGCAAGCCAGAATGTGTCCTGCACTCCCTTATTCCAGTGATATCACTCATATCACATCCCACTGGGCACATACCTCAGTTCAATGTCTAGTTTGGATTTACATTTGGTTGAATTGTCAACAAACATGAATTCACAACCTGGACTTAYGGGTAGATGTCACATAGTACACGTAAATCCAGGACACTGCAATTAGTATGATATGTTACGTTTCGTATGATATGTACTAATTTGTGGATCTCCATCATCCATTTTGTATGATATGTTACAAATTATAATTAATATGATATATTATGAATTGCAATTCGTACAATATGTTACAAATTGCAATTCGTACAATATGTATATATTTTTTTTAATGTATGGTTTATGTTACGAATTTTGTTGTGGCTAGCGTTAGCTAGGTGGCTAAAATTAGCTAGGCTGGCTAGAGGTTAAGGTTAGGGTTAAGGTTAGGTAACATGCTAAGTAGTTGCAAAGTTGCTAATTAATTAAAATGCTAAAGTTGTTCTTTATGAAATTCGAACACACAAGCTTTGGGTTGCTGGACATTCGCAACCATAGGAACCCAAAAATAACTACTGTATCATACTAATTTGAGTCTACTATGTTATGTCTAGTCTATCAGACCAGGCTGGAATTCAATGTGAAATCAACCAAAAATGTCACTTTGTCATTGGATTTAGGTTAAATGTTGGGTGAAAAAAATGACAAAATTCCCTGACATTGATGACTTTTTGCAAATCCAATCAGTTATCCACATTGATTCAATGTCAACACAGACTTTTTGGTTGAAATGACATACAATTTCTCTTCACTTATATGATTGTTCAGAAGAGAATGTTAGGAGTCATAAGGTTATTCACCACAAGGCAGATAAATGTACATTTAGAAGGATGTAAAAACATGGATGAAAGGTACTACAGCTACTCTAGGAATTAACATGGGTAATGGGAAAATTATTTAAAAAATTCCCCCAAAGTTGGCACAATATGCAATTCCACAAAATACAAACAGGTTGTCGCATGGAAGCCTTTTAGCCTAGCATATTTACTTCAAACAAAGTCGCCATAAATGCAAAGCGCACGCATAATTAACACTGCCGGACTGCACAAGTGAGCCGAACGCAGTTAATAACCCCAACAGGAAACCCTRACAGTAGGCTATAGCCTAGAAATGAACATGTGCCTCGCTGGGCTGCTCTTTAACCTGTCATTGTGAATCTTCAGACAGGCACACATTTGACAGGCCTAATTCAGAGGCTATTCTAGAGCCTTGGCTATTTTCCTATCCAGTCCCAATACCACTGAAACGTCAAATCCTGACTCCTGTATCGCATGAAATTCCTAACTTTATTCTGTAATCCATAGGTTGCATTATTTGGGCTCCCGAATGGCGCAGCTGTCTAAGGCACTGCATCGCGGTGCCAGATGCGTCACTACAGTCCTTGATTTGAATCCAGGCTGTATCACAACCAGCCATGATTGGTAGTCCCATTGGGCGGCGTACAATTGACCCCACGTCGTCTGGGTTTGGCCGTTATTGTAAATAAGAATTTGTTCTTAACTGACTTGCCTAGTTAAATAAAAAATAAAATAATAATCAAGGCACGTCTCACCTATGCATGGCAAAATACCGCTATAACATTTCCCCAGCTTCTCTGCGCAGTCTGGTACTTGCCCATGAGAGCTTTGGTAGAGATTGTGTGATCAACAAACGGTATGCAGTAGATATTCATGTTTTTTAAAGAGTTGGTCCCCGTTAAGATCGCCTACCTTGATATTTAAACTATTTCCACTCTTCATCTCCCCATTATTTATGAGCTGATCTGCTATCTGTATCCCATAATCATCTCCTATATTTGGAAAAATCTAGTTGATCTGTCATTCGTTAGAGGTTATCTAGCATTTTAGCTTTTGACTGCCATTACAAAGTTAGAATCGACAACGCTGTACTCGGAGTGCGCTCTGTGTCGAGATATCCTACTGCTGAAATGCGCTGGCGATCAAAGATCATATCATTACTGAATATATGTTTAATTTTCTCTGAAATCTGTACATATTGGTGCATGCAGCCAAGTGATGAGGTTGCACAGCGACCTTCTTATTTGGGGAGAACCCTGGAATAGTGACCATATCTTGGTTTAAAACGCTTTAAATGCACTTCCGATTTTTGCTGTATTTCCCGGGACTATCGGGATAAATATGAATTATTCCCGGTATTTAAACTTGGTAGATTTTCGGGAAAATATGAATRCCTACTGTGCTCTGACTCTTGTCCGTTTTATATATGTGCATCTTAGATGTAGTGTGAGATGTAGCTTAATGTGTAAGTATCTATGCTGCTAACACACATTTGGAAAGTGATTCCTTGTATCTTGAGACTACTAACACACTCTTTAAGTGCTGCAACATACTGTGCAAATAGAGCAGTGATTTGAGGAGCACCTTGGAGGAAAGGAAATTGCAATTCCACGAACAATGCCACAGCCAGGAGTAATTCAACTTCAACAGCTGGACAAGGACATTAAGGAGAAGCCACACCTACCTGAACAAAATGCAACAACAAGAAATGTTAACCTGTCATTATGGTTCAAATGTACTGTACATTTCTCTCTGAGGTATGTGGTACCCCATCTTCCTGCACTGCAGATTGTAAATGGGAAAATTGTAAACATAGAAAAATGTGAGTTATGTTCTGTGGTGAAGGTTTCTCTCTTCTATGGCACAGTACATCTTAAAACATGTTCTTTCTCTGATGGGTGTAAAAAATGTATTTTTCCATGTGTTTTTATATCAATAGTAAGCTTGTATGCTTCCCTTTACCCTTTTCTTGTCCGCCTACCTACAATACACAAACCTCTACCAACTGCTCACACATTGGCTGTTTGAATGACTCAACCATGACCCAACCCTGAGATAATAATAATATGATCACTTGTGAGCCTCTCAGGTGAAGGCACTCAATGCTCTTTGCAAAGCACTTGATGATACTTACTATAACTCACTCGGCTCCCTCCACTGCTTTCAGGCTAGTAGAGTGCACCGTTTTATACACCAACACAAAGGCTCTCTCCTGCCCTGCCGACAAGGTCAAACACATTGGTTAATTTATGTGACACAATAATGCTTTTAAAGGGAGTTACTTGATGTAACTGTAACTAGTCTTGTTATATGTGTGTATTGCTGTTAATATTAAATAAAACAGATATCTTTAGAAGAATGTTCTTGAAAGTGGTCATTTTCTTTCACTGCATTTCAAAGTTGATTTTAAAAGACTGATAATTGAAATTACATAGGCTAATGTTTGCATATAACCTTTGTATGAGCCATCGGTCTTAAAGCACACATTTCAACAGCACTGCCCACTAACTCTAAGCATTTATAGATGTTCTTGAAGGGCAAACATCCAACAGAGATGTTATTTTGGTAGTCTTTGATTGCAAGTTCTTCTCTCTACAGCTGAACAATCGAGTGGGTTTAGTGGTGTGTGTCCTTGGTTTCCCCCCCCTTGCCTCTGATTTTGCTTGGTAATAATGTTTCAGGAGAGCAGGGATACTAAGAGAGATGTCATAATCAGCTTAGTGTGACACTCAGCCAATGTGAGAGCTAGGAGGAGAGCTTGACATGTCTCCTCTAGTGACAGTTAATAATTCATGACAAATATCTCAGGATTAATAATGAATTGCAATGAGTGTAATGAATTTTTCATGTCAGCCATTAGGTGAACACAGAACTGTTATTGACATAGATATCCACAAGCCTTATTGCCACAAGCCTTATTGTCTGATGACTAAATCACACAGCAGCAGTCTGCCAGCTTATGTTCAAATATGGAATTAGTATATATTGGATGTCTGTGCTTGGAGATTCTGCCAACACTGTATACAGAGACAACACTATTGGGATTTCATAATTTGCAATTACTGCGCATCAACCATGGCAGAGCATATAATATCTAGTTAAATAAATTATTACAAATCAATTTGCAGTTTAGCTACAGAATATTTCATTTTTTAATTACTGTACAAAACCATGTTCTTCCTGCTAAGCAAGAACAAACGAATAAAGAAATACTATTCAAATGATCACATTTTAAAATGCACAAAGACCAGCTATGCTATTTTCTGCTCTTAGATGTACAGATTTGGTTTCCAGTGAGCACAGCTGGTGTGAATTCATTGTTTGGTGCCACCCCGAGGATGATTGCTTGATACCATCTTCACTCATGCGACATGAATAATAAGGCAGTATTGTACAGAGCAAAACGGTGGCTGAACCATTGTCAGAGGTTACTGGATATGTTCACAGGTCAACATGAATCAAACTCAAACTAAACATAGGAAATCATTTAGGAAGATTAAATGTTTTTGCTTTTTTGTGGGGGGCTGGTGTTGTGTGATTGAATACCTGAACATTCTTGGCCTTCATTGGTTTGTGGAGCTTGGCAGTCTCAGACCTATGTGCTTCAGGCTATTAGAAAATAATCAGTCCTGTGGAAGCATTCTCTGCCTCTACAGTGCCCAGGGCTCTCACCTAAACAGCATAGGGTAAAAACACAGCTGAAACGACACAGGAACACACACACACACACACACACACACACAGAGCACTTACTTTGTTAGCACAAGCACATCCATTGGTTCTTACAAAACCAACCATGCTGAACATCTGCATTGATTGATTATAGAGGCAAAGACATTAAGTGACAGCTGGCATTTTCAGTCAAATTAAAAAGAACCTGAAAAGAGAGTGGGATAACAGTAATTGACATGTATTCAACATCATACTCGCTGCACAATACCAACACATCATAATACATGGAATTCAGCAGAGCCCCACCATAAACAGATGAATATATTGTGAAGGTGTTGCTATGACAATGCCTACTCAGACTCGCCTGCACCAGACCCTTCTGTCACAATAAAGGGCTCTGGCCTGCCCCTGGAGATTGCACTATTTATGGAGAGTTTTAGTCTAGGGAGAGAAAATGCTGCACATTAAAACTGTACGTGAACACTGAAACAGAACCCATATCTTTATTACCCCATGTTACAGGGTACAAACAGCTCTCAAGCACACCTGAGCAACCAAATGGTGCAATGAAAATAAAATCAGGGAATAAAAGTGATAAAATGCATTAAAAATAAGTGAACTTGCATTGCATTTTACAAAAAATCGTTAGTTCATGATTTTTTAACAATTCACTGTAAAGTGCTTACTGATGATTTGAGTTGAGGAAAGCATGTCATGTCCCTTTGAATAATCATACACATTACAATTACACAGAGAGATACAGCAATAGCCCCTCAATGGGCAAGCAATTACCAACCAGAAGACATAGGCCACATTTCATGTATTAGTCCTTTAATAAGATAACTGCTTCCTTAATTTCCTTGTTAATGGTAATAGCGAGAATCTTGCACTGGTTGCTAGGACAATGCCAATTACAAATGCTGGTGTTGTCACTGTACAGTTTCCTTCTATCTTCTTGTAATTACATGCAATTCTCAGACATACAGTATCAAAACCTCAAGTCAAGGGCATCCCTCTAATCCTCTTATTGACTGGAATCCTTGAACAATATGGGTGGGAATGTGAGGAGGAGAGGAGAGGAGCTCTAGTATTCTGGAGGAGTTTGGCTGGAAGATTGAGGTTGGTGAATCCCTCTGGAACTTCCTCCGGTCTCTTCCCCATCCTTTTCTCTCCTCGCCTCCTTCCCCCCTGGCGTGGGGGGGCTGGCCTGACAAAAGCAGGGATCTGTCTGGCTGATGCCTGCCTTCCTACAGGTCCTGAGAATCCACTGTTGTTCATTTCGCTCTCATTAGGAGGCATAGAAAATAAAAAAATAACCCAAAAAAACCTGGGGGTAGAAAATTCTCCCCCTGAATCCACCTAACCGGATATCCACCCACCCGCCCCAATCATAACCATAAAAAAAAGGTAAAAACAAGGTCTACTGTAGAATGGCTTTACTCCTCACAGTCTGTAGGGAGCTGGAGCCCCTTGGAGCTGAGGTGCGGTTGGTGGTCTTGCGGCTGTTCTGTCGTTTCTGAATGATCTTGGTGGCCGAAGGTTTCCGAGTGTCAGGCTGTCGCCTCCCCTGGGGGCCCCTCCACTTGCCCCTCTGCCCAACCCGGCCCTTTCCGGCCCCCGCTGGTCACTTGCGCGAGTGCAGTGTGTCCTGAAACTTGGTGCTGGTGTAGCGCACGTGGAAGCCCTTCTTGTTGATGGTGTCATCAGAGCGGAACTTGATTACAATGGAGTCGCCGGCAGAGTAGATCTCCTCAGGAGGCTGGGGGAACAGAGGAGAAAACACAGATGGAGTTAACCGCTGTCGCCTTCTGGCACTCTGACTGCACTTCAATTAAAACCAAATMATATCTCATAGATCCAGACTGAGGGGGCTGTAGGGTAAGGGAGGGGAGGGCTGTTGGAGTGAACAACTGCCACTTATTCTCCAATAAAAATCATATAATGAGCTTTCCACTTTACTTTACAGTCTGTTTCCAGTTTAGTCCAATATGTCTAAAAAGGGCTTGATGGAGGAAGTGGCCCACTTGGTACTGTGAGCATTATGTGTCCTCCAGCTCCTGCTAGCACTGATTTACAGGACCAGGCATCAGTAGAGTAGAGACACAGGCTTATTACTGATGTGTGTTAAATTAAATCAAGCTGTTCCTTGACCTACGGATTTAATGCTTCAACTCCCCAGTGGCCTCATTGTTTCAGCTCCCCCCCACCTACTGTAGCCTCAGCGTCAGCTGATTAGTTCTCAGTTACAGCTCAATGCTGGAGACCATGATAGCCTTTCACAAGCCAGCCAGGGTCCGCTTTTATCAAGCTCAGCTGCTACTGAAGCAATATACTCCAACCCGGTGGAACACATCAACTTTAACAAAGTGATTAAAGCCGGAGAGCAGAGTAGAAATCTTCAAAACTTTAACACTCAAACGCAGTGTGAAAGGTTATTTTTCAACTGCAGAGCTAATTTTACACAATCTCTGAAAGTGTTGTTTTAACACAGCTGGTTCAACAAAGCTAGACCTGAAAGAAAGAATACCGATATTATGACAGTACATCGCTGGTCCTTCAATAGATGAGATTATCAGTGAGTTTACCCCAGAGCCACAGTAGCGTCCCAGCCTTGGGGACTTGGTATCGACACCATCAAAGAGCTCCATGTAGTCGTAGCCACAGTCAGCCTCCTCCTCAATCTCAAAGGTCTGGAAGATGAGCTCCACTCCGTAGCCTTTCTCGGCAGCGATCACCCACTGGCAGTCAGACGCACCGGGGTAGTTATTGTCCCCAAACTGAGCATGGGAGTACAGGTCTTTGGTCTTGACCTCAGCCTTATGACGACCTCCACACTCTGGAGATAATAACAAAAAAACATCCATAGATATCACTCAGAAGGAACTAACCAATAACCTTTGAGGAGAAGCCAGTGCAATACATCTAGCCATACAGTGGGCTCTAAGTTGTGAGTCTAAGTTGTGTTGGCAGTAATATACCTGCTGTGTGGGAGGCCTCGAAGCCCTTCTTCTGGACAGAGTTATCAGAGAAGAAGCGGATGAACATCTTGTTGGCGCTGGACATGATGGGAGGAGGCTTCTTAGTGCCACAGAAGCGACCCAGACTGGGGGCTTTGCCGTCGCGCCCATCGTAGATCTCGATGTGGTCGTAGGCGCACTCCAGATGGGCCTCCATGTCAATCTCATTGAAGGCCTGGGACAAAGCATGAGGGGAGAGAAGGAGATCAAATAGGGAAAGAGGATTGCAGGTATACAGCCTGTTTTACGAGAGATAGAGTATGAAATACAATGGTTCCCTATTAGCGGAATAACCTTTAGAAACCCATTGGAACGAAGACACATGCAATCACTTTTCATTGGCTAAGCCCAGTTAACTATATTCAAAAAGCTGAGATATGTACAGCATGCCATGGATGAAGACAAATGGTATGAATGTTACAGAAGGGGGAGCCATTCATGCTTAGGGGATTGTTTCAATCACACTGCCAACACAGGCTGTGGTGCTCAGTACAGTACAGAATAAAGTCCTCAATGATTTCCACAGTTCATTCAAACCCCCCTTCCTGCAAACACAAGCATACCAAGAGCCACACACATGCAATCTGTTTGTTAGAGAGTTGGAGGGGGACGGACACATACGATTTTGATGCGATGGCCTGCAGTGGTGGAGAGCGCCCAAGTGCATGCCTTCTTGCTGGGGTATTTATCTGGCCAATTGGGGCTTGTGATGGTGCCAGTCACACTGTTCACAACGTGATCACAGCCGGCTGCAAAAACACATCCACAAAGTTAGCATCCCTCTCCTGTATCATCACTGCTCCACACAAGATAATGTCCAAACCCCACTCAGTGGCTGTTGTTCTTGGCACATGGTAGTGTTTCCTCGCTCACCCCCACTCATTGCAATAGGAAGTCATCCCCCTAAAAATAACCTCTAGAGCTCCAACCCGCATAAAATAAATAAACCCAGAATCAATGTGCCAGTGGGTCTCAGTTTCAGTGCGCAGGTGGCCAATTGGTACCTTCTTTGCAGTCGTGTTTGTTCTCGTGCAGCACAAAGCCACTGCGGCACTGACAGCTGTAGCTCCCGAAGGTGTTGACACACTCATGCTGGCAGCCTCCATTCTCCTTTGAGCACTCGTCTTTGTCTGGGGACATAAAGGGACACTACCCTGATGAACGTTTCTCCCACACTACCACACTGCCATCAGCACATTGTGGTGTCAAATTGATGAACCGTCACTCATACAGTGCCTTGCAAAAGTATTCATCCCACTTGGCATTTTTCCTATTTGGTGCATTACAACTTGTAATTTAAATAGATTTTTATTTGGATTTCATGTAATGGACATACACAAAATAGTCCAAATTGGTGAAGTGAAATGAAAAAAATMACTTGTTTCAAAAAATTCAAAAAAATAAAGAAAACGGAAAAGGGGTACGTGCATATGTATTCACCCCCCTTTTGCTATGAAGCCCCTAAATAAGATCTGGTGCAACCAATTACCTTCAGAAGTCACAAAGTCACATTAGTTAAATAAAGTCCACCTGTGTGCAATCTAAGTGTCACATAATATCAGTATATATACACAACTGTTCTGAAAGGCCCCAGAGTCTGCAACACCACAAAGCAAGGGGCACCACCAATCAAGCGGCACCTTGAAGACCAAGGAGCTCTCCAAACAGGTCTGGGACAAAGTTGTGGAGAAGTACAGATCAGGGTTGGGTTATAAAAAAATATCAGAAACTTTGAACATCCCACAGAGCACCATTAAATCCATTATTACATTTTTTWAAGAATAGGGCACCACAACAAACCTGCCAAGATAGGGCCGCCCACCAAAATTCCCACACCAGGCAAGGAGAAAATTAATCAGAGAGGCAACAAAGAGACCAAAGATAACCCTGAAGGAGCTGCAAAGCTCCACAGCGGAGATTGGAGTGTCTGTCCATAGGACCACTTTAAGCCGTACAATCCACAGAGCTGGGCTTTACAGAGGAGTGGCCAAAAAAAGCCATTGCTTAAAGAAAAAAATAAGAAAAACAAGTTTGGTGTTCGCCAAAAGGCATGTGGGAGACTCCTCAAACATATGGAAGAAGGTACTCTGGTCAGATGAGACTAAAATTGAACTTTTTGGCCATCAAGAAAAACGCTATGTATGGTGCAAACACAACACCTCTCATCACCCAGAGAACACCATCCCCACAGTGAAGCATGGTGGTGGCAGCATCATGCTGTGGGGATGTTTTTCATCGGCAGGGACTGGGAAACTGGTTGGAATTGAAGGAATGATGGATGGCGCTAAATACAGGGAAACTCTTGAGGGAAACCTGTGTCAGTCTTCCAGAGATTTGAGACTGGGATGGAGGTTCACCCTTCAGCAGAACAATGACCCTAAGCATACTGCTAAAGCAACACTTGAGTGATTTAAGGGGAAACATTTAAATGTCTTGGAATGGCCAAGTCAAAGCCCAGACCTCAATCCAATTGAGAATATGTGYTATGACTTAAAGATTGCTGTACACCAGCAGAACCCATCCAAGTTGAAGGAGCTGGAGCAGTTTTGCCTTGAAGAATGGGCAAAAAAATCCAGTGGCTAGATGTGCCAAGCTTATCGAGACATACCCCAAGAGACTTGCAGCTGTAATTGCTGCAAAAGGTGTCTCTACAAAGTATTGAATTTGGTGGGGGTGAATAGTTATGCACGCTCAAGTTCTGTTATTCTGTGTTATTTCTTATTTGTTTCACAATAAAACATATTTTGCATCTTCAAAGTGGTAGGCATGTTGTGTAAATCAAATGATACAAACCCCCCAAAAATAAATTTTAATTCCAGGTTGTAAGGCAACAAAATAGAAAAATGCCAAGGGGGGTGAATACTTTCGCTAGCCACTGTACACACAGAAACAGACTCTTGGAGGGAAAGACACACACACACAGTGTCAAAGGCTCACCTGAGAAGAACTGAGCTTTGAATCCCTTCTTTGAGACGGTGTTGTCTGACTTAAATTCAATGCGCATGTTGTTGTACTGAGAGGTGATGACCTCGGGTTTCTCTGCTCCACAGAACTTCCCATGTAGCCTTGAGTCTGCTGAAAGCCCACTGCGCACCTCCACATAGTCATATTTACACACCTGGACAGAGAAACAGCAGGCCATTACAGCATGAAACATTAAGGGAATGTAATTACAACTTGTACAAATACGATGCACAGGAATATATTACAAACAGTCTGTACTCTATGACAGACAGGAGGACAGCTTCATGATGACACCACTAAGGCCCATGGGGATAGAACAAACCCAACCCGTGCTCAGTCATAACAACCCCGGTGCTCACGTCATTGCCCTCAGTCTCAAAGACGTCAAAAAGCAGAGTGATTCGGTACTGTGTGGGTGCCACCAGCTGCCAGATACAGTTCTTGTTGGGGGGGTACTCTCTAGGCCAGCCTGGACTGGTGATGGAGCCGTTCAGCTTGGTGATGAAACCTCCACAGGCAGCTACACAGACAGGCAGACAGACAGAGGAGAGGAGAGAAGACCAGGACAATGGTTAAGATGTGCTTAAACTTCATATGGTTATAATGATAAAATGGTGTATATAAAAATGTGTATCACTGACAATTTGTGCAAAACATCTATCTGTAGTAGCAGAATCATTTTCATTACACATATCGGTCAATAAAGGTCAACACAATTGGCTGACCTGCTGTTTTCACAGCAGCCTACCGCTGATGGTCTCAGACAGACTTGACAGTTACGCAATATCATGTTCTGTCGTATTAATGCAAAGTGTGGTAGGGTATTATCCCCAAAAAGCTTAAAAACACAATGCGTGTCATCCAAAAAGGTTAAGCTGGGTATTAATAAACCATTGAGGATAATGTTATAACAGACACCCTACTTTATTTTCACCAAAACCTTAAACATGCAGCAATGTATGTAATCCAAAAGGGTTAAGCTCGATAACTATTCAATGTTTAAGGAACATGTAATAGCAGGCCTCCTCCTCTAGAGGCAGACAGTGGTCAGGTTTGGTAAAAAAAAAAAGAGCAACGAAAAGGTGAAGCTATAAACCACTGCATCAGCACTTGTGTCTGGTTCTAATTTACAGGTGATCATCTAATTAGGATGTTTTTACCACTTGCGTTGGGCTCTGATTACCTGTGATGTTGGATTGAATTTTGGTTGGGTGAGTGCATCAAATTACAACCCCATTTGGTGGCAGAAATCCAAATGACAATCCAATGACAAATCTCTGGAGGTATTTTTTCTAGCTACTGTATGTGGGGCAACTGGACTTGGTGTATTTGGGTGGTAGTGATTAAATAACAGCAGTGAACTGCATTACTATGTGACCTGCAGTAGAGGAGACATTATTGAGCAGGCTCTGGGCAGCATTCTACTGTACTCACCCTCACAGCTGCGCTTGTCGGCAGCCAGCTCATAGCCCGGGTCACAGGCACACTTGTAGCTGCCCAGTGTGTTGACACAGCGTTGCTCACAGCGACCATTGTCGGGCTTGGAGCACTCGTCCATCTCTACAACCACAACAACAACATGTTACCTTTACACGGCCTCGCAACTCAACAGCCTATAAGTCACAAAGGACGAATGCTGCAATTTAACTATCCTGAAATAAACATAATTTAACTAAATCAATCATGACGGAATTACTCTCAAATTACTCAATTTGACATGCTGCTGAGAGATTTATTACTATGGAAATCACACTGGTAATTTCTACAWCGAGGGTATATGCCATCAGCAATGACTTTTTAGGTGTTATTTTCTATAGTCCAAACCCTTGAGATCTGACCTTTGAAAAAGTTGGCTGCGAAACCAGCCTTGTTGACAGAGCCATCAGACACAAACTTCATCCACAGCTGGTTGGAACTGGTCTTGATGTCATCTGGCTTGTCGTAGCCACAGAAGCGTCCCAGCAGTGGGCTGTTGTCTGAGTTCCCATCCCTCACCTCCAGGTAGTCATAGGCACAGCTGTCATGCCTCTCAATCTAAGGAAAAGTTTTCATAATCAAAGGTTGCAGAGGATATGGATGTAGCGGAAGTATGTAAATTAGAAAGCGTGTGGGGGAGTTAGGGGGCCCCCCTGAATGAGACATGAGTGCCGCTAAATGTAACAAAAGTCTAACTTTGAGGGGGCTAATTTAACCAATCTCCTATTTGTTTACAACGCAATTGTGTACTGCTACAGTGGTAAATATACAAATAAAAGCTTATTCCAAATTAAACGAACAACCCCATCTCTCTGTCATGGTTTAAACTGGTTTCAGTTGGTTCAAGTTCTTTCAATCACATTCATCTCTTCACTCTGCCTCTGTCTTGAGCTATCGCTAGCAAACTTGCAACATTGTTTTAACTGGGCCCTCAAAAGTTTACCTTGCCGATGAGCTTGGGACAGACACATCCGTAGTTCAGCCCCTTTTCAGGTGTACCGACTTTTCTTTTTACAAAAAATGTCAATTTGTCAGCAAGACGCATAAATTAATTCAGGCTACAAGAGTGGGCCTAATGACAATTGGGGTATTTTGCAACAAATCTCTTTCCCTTCATCAATCGCGGGTGCACAGTGCTGTAATTATTTTGCAGTGGACGAAAGTGTGTAGGTGGCCTACTTTTTGAAGTGATTTGTTTGACGATCAGATGAAAATAACATCATGCCACATAAATACAATTTTAACAATCAGTCCCATGAAAAAAATGGAAACCTGGTAGGATTCGCAGTCTGTGTAGCACTGTGTAAAAATGTGCTACTGGATGTGGAGGGTATGAAAATAACAAAGCGGCTCGTATCTCTTACCTCAAAGGACTGGAAGGTCAGGCCGACGTGGTAGCCCTGAGACACACTGATCTTCCATATGCACACCTTGTTGGGCCGATAGTCGTCTGGGTAGTTAGGAGACTGGATCTGTCCGTTATCCTTCTTCACCTCCCCTCCACAGATGGCTGAATGTCAGAGAACATGCAGTGATGTCATCGTTATCTATCATCATCATCATCATTACCACATTTCTCTCAAGGGTATTGTGTTTTGTTTCATGTATTTCATAATGTTGATTATTAAAAATGATTCCTATATTAAAAACATCATGCTCTACAGTCTGGATATAATGTTGAGCTGAAAATCACCTCGGACCAAAATCTGATTAATGCAGAATAACGTGCTCTACCCATTAGCATGGAGGCAGCCAGATGTGGGGATTTGACAGAATCACTGAGCTGTTTTCAGGCACGTTGTTCAGTCTGTGACCCAGGTGCCCAGTCAGTCAGCTGAGCTGTGTTGTTATGGGGCTGCTGGGGATTGGGCTCCGGCTCTGGCCTTACCTTCATACACAGCGGAGAAGCCCTTCCCCACCCAGTTACTGCTGCTGCGGAACTCAATCCACAACCGGCTGTCAGTGGAGATGATTGGTTCAGGCAGCTTATCCCCACAGAAACGACCTGGAACACACACACCAGACCACCTTATCAGACTCCAGAACTACTTTTTTGTCCAGACAAACTTATTATATTAAGTTTATTTTCAGCATCACTGTACCGTAGTGAAGTGCATGTATGGAACTATATCTTTCTTCTAATAAATCCTGACCTTTCAGAGGGGCTTTCCTGGAGTATCCATCTCTGATCTCGACATGGTCGTACCAGCACAGGTGACTCCTGTACAGATCCATGGAGGTGAAGTTCAGAATGATCTTAAAAATCAAGAGAGCAAGGTTACAGACCTGGTACAGTGCGGCAGGAAGCCTAGCAGTTAGTGTTAGGCCTGTAACCGAAAGGTTACTGGTTCGAATACCTGAGCCGACAAGGTGAAAATAATCTTCCTACGTGCCCTTGAGCAAGACACTTAACCCTAATTTGCTCTAGGGGCGTGGTACTACTATGGCTGAACCTGTAAAACAACACATTTTCCTGCATATATCCAGCATATGTGACAATAAAACATATATACAGTACCATTCAAAAGTTTTAGAACACCTACTCATTCAAGGGTTTGCCTTTATTTTACTATTTTCTACATTGTAGAATAATAGTGAAGACATCAAAACTATGAAATAACACATATGGAATAATGTAGTGACCAAAAAAGTGTTAAACAAATCAAAGTATATTTTAGATTTTAGATTCTTCAAAGCAGGCACACTTTGCCTTGAAGACAGCTTTGAACACTCTTGGCATTCTCTCAACTAGCATCACCTGGAATGCTTTTCCAACAGTCTTGAAGGAGTTCCCACATATGCTGAGCACTTGTTGGCTGCTTTTCCTTCACACTGCGGTCCAACTCATCCCAAACCATCTCAATTGGGTTGAGGGCGGGTGATATATATATATATATATATATCATACACACACACATACATATACACACACTACCGTTAACAAGTTTGGGGTCACTTATGTCCTTATTTTTGAAAGAAAAGCAACTTTTTTGTCCATTAAAATAACATCAAATTGATCAGAAATACAGTCTAGACATTGTTAATGTTGAAAATGACTATTGTAGCTGGATACGGCTGATTTCTAATGGAACGTCTACATAGGCGTACAGAGGCCCATTATCAGCAACCATCACTCCTGTGTTCCAATGGCATGTTGTGTTAGCTAATCCAAGTTTATCATTTTAAAAGGCTAATTGATCATTAGAAAACCCTTTTGCAATTATGTTAGCACAGCTGAAAGCTGTTGTTCTGATTAAAGAAGCAATAAAACTGGCCTTTAGACTAGTTGAGTATCTGGGGCATCAGCATTTATATATATATATATATATATTTTTTCAACATGAGAAGAACAAAACTCCAGTTCTGACTCAAAGGGATCATATAGATCATCATCTAAGATTACATTATCCTAAGGAAAACAGAGGTATCACTACTAAGCCATGATAAACAAAGCACTTCTAAGACTGATCCAAGTTTCTATGTCAGTCAGTTTTCCAAGGCCTCATCATGCCTCCCACCTTTTCCCCTGGCGTGACCGATATTCTCCAGATGCAGTGCATGTAGGCTGAGTATCCGTTGGGGAAGCCAGGAGAAGAGAAGTTCCCACTGCTTTCCTGCAGACTGTCTCCACATCCTATCCACACAGACAGACGGACAGAGCGAGACAGACGGACAGWGAGAGAGAGAGACAGAGAGAGACAGACGGACAGAGAGAGAGAGAGACAGAGAGTGACAGACGGACAGAGAGAGACAGAGAGAAAGAGAGTGTGCGAGAGAGAGAGAAAGAGATAGTGCGCGCGAGAGACAGACATTAACATGAGGACCATGTCAACCAGTGGAGGACATAGCAATTAGTTTCTGTACTGATATGAGCTAAGACATATGGACTCCAGCAGTAGCATATAGAAACAGCAATGAAGTAGCCAAGTCCCACTAAAGGGATATCCCAGAAGACAGCAGCTTGATGCAACAATTAAAGTGCCTTCAGAAAGTATTCACAACCCTGGACTTTTTCCACATTTTGTTGTGTTAAAGCCTGAATTTTAAATGTATTAAATTGAGATGTGTCACTGGCATACACACAATACCACATAATGTCAAAGTGGAATTATGTTCTTAGAAATGTTTACAAATTAATTAAAAATGAAAAGCTGAAATGTCTTGACTCAATAAGTATTCCACCCTGCTCTTATGGCAAGCTTAAATAAGTTCAGGGGTAAAAATGTGCATAACAAGTCACATAATAAGTTGCATGAACTCACCCTGTGTGCAATTATAGTGTTTAACATGCTTTTTTAATGACTACCTCATCTCTGTACCCCAGATATACAGATAATTGTAAGGTTCCTCAGTTGAGCAGTGAATTTAAAACACAGGTTCAACCAAAAACAACAGGGAGGTTTTCCAATGCCTCGCAAAGAAGAACACTTATTTGTAGATGGGTAAATATTGAATATCCCTTTGAGCGAGGTGAAGTTATTAACTATACTTTGGATGGTGTATCAATACACACCAGTCACTACAAAGATACAGCCGTCCTTCCAAACTCAATTGCCAGAGAGTAAGGAAACCGCTCAGGGATTTCACCATGAGGCCAATGGTGAAATCAAATCAAAGTTTATTTGTCACGTGCGCCGAATACAACAGGTGTAGTAGACCTTACAGTGAAATGCTTACTTACAGGTTCTAACCAATAGTGCAAAAAAGGTATTAGGTGAACAATAGGTAGGTAAAGAAAAAAAACAACAGTAAAAAAGACAGGCTATATACAGTAGCGAGGCTATGAAAGTAGGGAGGCTATGAAAGTAGTGAGGCTACATACAGACACCGGTTAGTCAGGCTGATTGAGGTAGTATGTACATGTAGATATGGTTAAAGTGACTATGCATATATGATGAACAGAGAGTAGCAGTAGCGTAAAAGAGGGGTTGGCGGGTGGGACACAATGCAGATAGCCCGCTTAGCCAATGTGCGGGAGCACTGGTTGGTCAGCCAAATTGAGGTAGTATGTACATGAATCTATAGTTAAAGTGCCTATGCATATATGATAAACAGAGAGTAGCAGCAGAGTAAAAAGAGGGGTTGGGGGGCACACAATGCAAATAGTCCGGGTAGCCATTTGATTAGATGTTCAGGAGTCTTATGGCTTAGGGGTAAAAACTGTTGAGAAGCCTTTATGTCCTAGACTTGGCACTCCAGTATCGCTTGCCATGCGGTAGTAGAGAGAACAGTCTATGACTGGGGTGGCTGGGGTCTTCCTTCTATTTTTAGGGCCTTCCTCTGACACTGCCTAGTGTAGAGGTCCTGGATGGCAGGCAGCTTAGCCCCAGTGATGTACTGGGCCGTACGCATCACCCTCTGTAGTGCCTTGCGGTCAGAGGCCGCACAATTGCTGTACCAGGCAGTGATGCAGCCAGTCAGGATGCTCTAGATGTTGCAGCTGTAGAACCTTTTGAGGATCTGAGGACCCATGCCAAATCTATTCAGTCTCCTGAGGGGGAATAGGCTTTATCGTGCCCTCTTCACAACTGTCTTGGTGTGTTTGGACCATTCTAGTTTGTTGTGGATGTGGACACCAAGGAACTTGACGCTCTCAACTTGCTCCACTACAGCCCTATTGATGAGAATGGGGGCGTGCGCGGTCCTCATTTTCCTGTAGTCCACAATCATCTCCTTAGTCTTGGTTACGTTGAGGGATAGGTTGTTATTCTGGCACCACCCGGCCAGGTCTCTGATCTCCTCCCTATAGGCTGTCTCGTCGTTGATCAGGCCTACCACTGTCAGCAAACTTAATGATGGTGTTGGAGTCGTGCCTGGCCATGCAGTCGTGGGTGAACAGGAAGTACAGGAGGGGACTGAGCACGCACCCCTGGGGAGCTCCAGTGTTGAGGATCAGCGTGGCAGATGTGTTGCTACCTACCCTCACCACCTGAGGGCGGCCCATCAGGAAGTCCAGGATCCAGTTGCAGAGGGGAGGTGCTTAGTCCCAGGATCCTTAGCTTAGTGATGAGCTTTGAGGGTACTATGGTGTTGAACGCTGAGCTGTAGTCAATGAACAGCATTCTCACATAAGTGTTCCTTTTGTCCAGGTGGGAAATGGCAGTGTGGKGTGCAATAGAGATTGCATCATCTGTGGATCTGTTTGGGCGGRATGCAAATTYGAGTGGGTCTKGGGTTTCTGGGATAATGGTGTTGATGTGAGCCATTACCAAACTTTCAAAGCACTTCATGGCTACGGACGTGAGTGCTACGGGTCTGTAGTCATTTAGGCAGGTTGCCTTTGTGTTCTTGGGCACAGGGACTATGGTGGTCTGCTTAAAACATGTTGGTATTACAGACTCAGTCAGGGACAGGTTCAAAATGTCAGTGAAGACACTTGCCAGTTGGTCAGCATTATGCCCGGAGCACACGTCCTGGTAATCCGTCTGGTCCCGCAGCCTTGTGTATGTTGACCTGTTTACTCACGTCGGCTATGGAGAGCGTGATCACACAGTCGTCCGGAACAGCTGATGCTCTCATGCATGCCTCAGTGTTTCTTGCCTCGAAGCGAGCATAGAAGTGATTTAGCTCTCTGTTATGGCCGCTTTGTTCCACTGGGCAGCGGGCCATCCGCGCCATCTTCCCTTTGTAGTCTGTAATAGTTTGCAAGCCCTGCCACATAAGACGAGCGTCGGAGCGCGGTTGTAGTATGATTCAGTCTTAACATGTTTGACGCTTTGCCTGTTTGATGGTTCGGTCCAGGGCATAGCAGGATTTCTTGTACTTCCGGGTTAGAGTCCCGCACCTTGAAAGAGGCAGCTCTACCCTTTAGCTTCAGTGCGAATGTTGCCTGTAATCCATGGCTTCTGGTGAGGGAGTACGACTCACTGTGGGGACAACATCCTCGATGCACTTATTGATAAAGCCAGTGACTGATGTGGTGTACTCCTCAATGCCATCGGAAGAATCCTGGAACATGTTCCAGTGTGTGATAGCAAAACAGTCCTGTAGTTTAGCATCTGCTTCATTTGACCACTTTTTTATAGACCGAGTCACTGGTGCTTCCTGCTTTAATTTGTGCTTGTAAGCAGGTATCAGAAGGATAGAGTTGTGGTCGGATTTACCAAATGGAGGGCGAGGGAGAGCTTTATACGTGTCTCTGTGTGTGGAGTACAGGTGATCTAGAATTTATTTCCCTCTGGTTGCACATTTAACATGTTGATGGAAATTTGGTAGAACTGATTTAAGTTTCCCTGCATTAAAGTCTCCGGCCACTAGGAGCGCCGCCTCTGGGTGAGTGGTTTCCTGTTTGGTGACTTTAAAACAGTTACAGAGTTTAATCGCTGTGAAAGGAGGAAAGTGAGGATGGATCAACATTGTAGCTACCATAATATTAACCTAAATGACATATTGAAAAGAAAGAAGCCTGTACAGAAAAAAATATTCCTAAACATGCATCCTGTTTACAATAAGACACTAAAGTAAAACATGTGGCAAAGAAATTAACTTTATGTCCTGAATATAAAACGTTGTGTTTGGGGCAAATCCAACAACACATAACTGAATACCACACTTCATATTTTCAAGCATGGTGGTGGCTGCATCATGTTATGGGTATGCTTGTCATCGACAAGGACTAGGGAGTTTTTTTAATAAAAGGAAATGGAATACAGCTACAAGCACAGGCAAAATCCTAGAGGAAAACCTGGTTCAGTCTGCTTTCCAACAGACACTGGGAGGCAAATTCACCTTTGTGAATACTTACATAAATTATATATTTCCGTATTTCATTTTCAATACATTTGCTAAACTTCCTAAAAACATTTGTCATTATGGGGTAATGTGTGTAGAAGGGTGAGAATTATTATTATTTTTACTCCATTTTGAATTCAGGCTGTAACAAAARGTGGAATAAGTCAAGGGGTATGAATACTTTGTTTAGGCACTGTATAATCCTGAATCTTAAGAGGAGGGCAACTCTTTCATGTTCAGAGGCACATCTGCTGATCGTGATGATATTCAACCTCTTCCAGATGATGAGAAGCGATAGCAGAAAACAGTATGAGACACATTCTCTGTACATTGTCTCAAAATAAACCTGGCTTACTATAAATAACCCAACCCTCTGGGAGACGTAATACATAATGTACATTCTGGTAGTCAAGCCTCCCCATGGCCAACTGGCTAAACCAACTGTGCTACAGGGGTTCATTCCAACCAGCATGCATGGCTTAGGGGGACAGTGCTCTAGGGCAAGTATTCCCAAACTGGGGTACGTGCAATGCTGTTGGGGTCATGCCAAATAAAAATGTGATTCACATTTAAAAATACAAATAAATAAAATATTAAATTTTTTATTTCATCACATTTTCAAACAGTCCATTTAGTAAGGCCCGTGTCCATAGAGACACATACTACACCTGCAGCTGTCAACAACACAAGTTGTTCTGCTTCCACAAGCACATCCAATGCTAGCATCAGTAATTCTACATTTGTTGTTAGCCCAGCTAGCATGACACTGACAGTTGTGGATTTGATGCAGCTGAAGAGCTACTGCCCCTTTACCCAGGAAAGCACCGAACAACAGACAGGGACGTTGGACCATCGAAGAGGCGCAAATATGATGAGAACTACACTGATTTGGGGTTCACTTATATTGGGAGCAGTGCCTTTCCTCAGCCACAATGTGTTATATGTGCAAAAGTACTATCATCTCACAACTTGATGAAACCTTCACTCTTGTGCAGACATTTAGGGAAAGAAATGCCAATTTGAAAAATAAGATGACTTTTGAGTAGTAAGACATGTATAAAAGCAACAGATAACATTAATAAGAAGGGGCTAGAAGCATCTTATATGGTGTGCTACCGAGTAGCTAGGACAGGCAAGCCCCATACTATTGTGGAGGACTTGATTCTTCCTGCTGCTGCAGATATGACTGGGACAATGCTGGGGGAAAAGGCCCAAAAAAACTATACAGACAATGCCTTCATCAAACAACACTGTTTCATGACGCATCAGTGACATGGCAGGAGATATTTTGAAACAATTACTGCTTCACATACAAGCCAGTGAATTGTATGCCTTACAGCTGGATGGATCAACAGACGTGGCGGGCTTGGCACAGCTCCTGGTATATGTCCATTACGTTTATGGGGGGGGTCAATTAAGGAAGACATCCTCTTCTGCAAACCACTGGAAACCAGGACAACAGGAGAGGATATTTTTAAAGTACAGGACAGATTTGTGACATTAAATGGACTTTGGTGGTCAAGATGTGTTGGTATCTGTACTGATGGCGCAAAAGCCATGAGTGGGAGACACAGTGGAGTGGTAACACGTGTGCAAGCAGTTGCTCTCGACACCACTTGTGTACACTGCAGCATCCACCGAGAGGCTCTTGATGCCAAGGGAACGCCTGACAGCTTGAAATACGTTTTAAACACTACAGTGAAAATGGTTAACTTTGTTAAAGCAAATCCCCTGAACTCTCGTATATTTTCTGCACCATGCAATGATATGGGAAGCGACCATGTAATGCTTTTACAACATACAGAAGTGCGCTGGTCATCAAGGGACAAAGTATCGACACGTTTTTATGAATTGTGAGACGAGCTTAAAGTTTTCTTTACTGACCATCATTTTCAGTTGTTTGACCGCTTGCATGATGACGAGTTTCTCACACAACTGGCCTATCTGGGTGATGTTTTTTCTCGCCTGAATGATCTGATTCTAGGATTACAGGGACTCTCCGCAACTATATTCAATGTGCGGGACAAAACTGAGGCTATGATTAAGAAGTTGGAGCTCTTCTCTKTCTGCATTAACAAGGACAACACACAGGTCTCGCCATCATTGTATGATTTTTTGTGTGCAAATGAACTCAAGCTTAAGGACAATGTCAAATGTGATATTCAGTTGAAGTCGGAAGTTTACAAACACCTTAGCCAAATACATTTAAACTCAGTTTTTCACAATCCCTGAGTAAAAATTCCCTTTCCTAGGTCAGTTAGGATCACCGCTTTATTTTAAGAAGGTGAAATGTCAGAATAATAGTAGAGAGAATGATTTATTTCAGCTTTTATTTTTTTTCTTCACATTCCCAGTGGGTAAGAAGTTTACATACACTCAGTTAGTATTTGGTAGCATTGCCTTTAAATTGTTTAAAACTTGGGTCAAACGTTTTGGGTAGCCTTCCACAAGCTTCCCACAATAAGTTAGGTGAAATTCGGCCCATTCCTCCTGACAGAGCTGGTGTAACTGAGTCAGCTTTGTAGGCCTCCTTGCAAGCACATACTTTTTCAGGTCTGCCCACAAATTTTCGATGGGATTGAGTTTTTATTTATTTATTTTTTCACCTTTATTTAACCAGGTAAGCTTGTTGAGAACAAGTTCTCATTTACAACTGTGACCTGCCCAAGATAAAGCAAAGCCGTGCGACACAAACAACTACACAGAGTTACACATGGAATAAACAAGCGTACAGTCAATAACACAATAAAAAAAGAAAGTCTATATACAGTGTGTGCAAATGGCGTGAGGAGGTAAGACAATAAATAGGCCATAGTAGCGAAGTAATTACAATTTAGCAAATTAACACTGAAGTGATAGATGAGCAGATGATGATGTGCAAGTAGAAATACTGGTGTGCAAAAGAGCAGAAAGGTAAATAAAAACAATATGGGGATGAGGTAGGTAGAGTGGGTGGGCTATTTACAGATGGGATATGTACAGCTGCAGCGATCGGTTAGCTGCTCAGATAGCTGATGTTTAAAGTTAGTGAGGGGAATATAAGTCTCCAGCGATTTTTGCAATTCGTTCCAGTCATTGGCAGCAGAGAACTGGAAGGAAAGGCGGCCAAACGAGGTGTTGGCTTTGGGGATGATCAGTGAGATATACCTGCTCGAGCGCGTGCTACGGGTGGGTGTTGTTATCGTGACCAGTGAGCTGAGATAAGGTGGKGCTTTACCTAGCATAGACTTATAGATGACCTGGAGCCAGTGGGCCTGGCGACGAATATGTAGCGAGGGCCAGCTGACTAGAGCATACAGGTCGCAGTGGTGGGTGGTATAAGGGGCTTTGGTGACAAAACGGATGGCACTGTGATAGACTGCATCCAGTTTAATGAGTAGAGTATTGGAAGCTATTTTGTAAATGACATCGTCGAAMTCAAGGATCGGTAGGATAGTCAGTTTTACGAGGGTATGTTTTAGAGGTCGACCGATTAATCGGAATGGCCGATTAATTAGGGCCGATTTCAAGTTTTCATAACAATCGGAAATTGGTATTTTTACATACCTTTATTTAACTAGGCAAGTCAGTTAAGAACACATTCTTATTTTCAATAACGGCCTAGGAACGGTGAGATAACTGCCTTGTTCAGGGGCAGAACGTCTGATTTTCACCTTGTCAGCTCGGGGGATCCAATCTTGCAACCTTACAGTTAACTAGTCCAACGCAATAACGACCTGCCTCTCTCTCGTTGCACTCCACAAGGAGACTGCCTGTTACGCGAATGCAGTAAGCCAAGGTAAGTTGCTAGCTAGCATTAAACTTATCTTATAAAAAACAATCAATCATAACCACTAGTTAACTACACATGGTTGATGATATTACTAGATATTATCTAGCGTGTCCTGCGTTGCATATAATCTGACAGAGCATACAAGCATACAAGTATCTAAGTATCTGACTGAGCGGTGGTAGGCAGAAGCAGGCACGTAAACATTAATTCAAACAGCACTTTCGTGCGTTTTGCCAGCAGCTCTTCGTTGTGCGTCAAGCATTGCGCTGTTTATGACTTCAAGCCTATCAACTCCCGAGATGAGGCTGGTGTAACCGAAGTAAAATGTCTAGCTAGTTAGCGCACGCTAATAGCGTTTCAAACGTCACTCGCTCTGAGCCTTCTAGTAGTTGTTCCCCTTGCTCTGCATGGGTAACGCTGCTTCGATGGTCGCTGTTGTCGTTGTGTTGCTGGTTCGAGCCCAGGGAAGAGCGAGGAGAGGGACGGAAGCTATACTGTTACACTTGCAATACTAAAGTGCCTATAAGAACATCCAATAGTCAAAGGTTAATGAAATACAAATGGTATAGAGGGAAATAGTCCTATAATTCCTACAATAACTACAACCTAAAACTTCTTACCTGGGAATATTGAAGACTCATGTTAAAAGGAACTACCAGCTTTCATATGTTCTCATGTTCTGAGCAAGGAACTGAAACGTTAGCTTTCTTACATAGCACATATTGCACTTTTACTTTCTTCTCCAACACTTTGTTTTGAACATGTTGAACATGTTGAACATGTTTCATATATTTTACTTGAGGCTAAATTGATTTTTATTGATGTATTATATTAAGTTAAAATAAGTGTCATTCAGTATTGTTGTAATTGTCATTATTACACAATAAATAAACCCCCCCCAAAAAAGATTTTTATTTTTTAAATAAAAAAAATAAATATTTTCTTTTTATAATTGGAAAAAAAATAATATATATATATATATATATATATATATATATATATATATATTATATATAAAAACAGAATAAAAAATAAAAAATAATAAAACATTTTTTTTTAAATCGGCCAATTAATTCGGTATCGGCTTTTTTTGGTCCTCGAATAATCTGTATCGGTAACGGCGTTGAAAAATCATAATCGGTCGACCTCTAGTATGTTTGGCGGCGTGAGTGAAGGAGGCTTTGTTGTGAAATAGGAAGCCGATTCTAGATTTTATTTTGGATTGGAGATGTTTAATATGAGTCTGGAAGGAGAGTTTACAGTCTAGGCAGACACCTATGTATTTGTAGTTGTCCACATATTCAACGTCAGAACCGTCCAGAGTAGTGATGCTAGTCGGGCGGGCGGGTGCGGGCAGCGAACGGTTGAAAAGCATGCATTTGGTTTTACTAGCGTTTAAGAGCAGTTGGAGGGCAATTAACGTGGATTTATCGGTGGTGACAGTGTTACCTAGCCTCAGTGCAGTGCAGTGGGCAGCTGGGAGGAGGTGCTCTTATTCTCCATGGACTTTACAGTGCCCCAAAACTTTTTGGAGTTAGAGCTACAGGATGCAAATTTCTGTTTGAAAAAGTTTGCTTTTGCTTCTCTGACTGACTGCGTGTATTGGTTCCTGACTTCCCTGAAAAGTTGCATATCGCGGGGACTATTCGATGCTAGTGCAGTCCACCACAGGATATTTTTGTGCTAGTCGAGGGCAGTCAGGTCTGGAGTGAACCAAAGGCTATATCTGTTCTTAGTTCTACATTTTTTAAAGGTGCATGCTTATTTAAGATGGTGAGGAAATTACTTTAAAAGAACGACTAGGAATCCTCYACTGACGGGATGAGGTCAATATCCTTCCAGGATACCCGGGCCAGGTCGATTAGAAAGGCCTGCTTGCAGAAGTGTTTTAAGGAGCGTTTGACAGTGATGAGGGGTAGTCGTTTGACCGCGGATCCATAGCGGATGCAGGCAATGATCGCTAAGATCCTGATTAAAACAGCAGAGGTGTATTTGGAGGGCAAGTTGGTCAGGATAATATCTATGAGGGTGCCCATGTTTACGGATTAAGGGTTGTACCTGGTGGGTTCCTTGATAATTTGTGTGAGATTGAGGGCATCTAGCTTAGATTGTAGGACTGCCGGGGTGTAAAGCATATTCCAGTTTAGGTCGACTAACAGAACGTACTCTGAAAATAGATGGGGGGACAATCAATTCACATATGGTGTCCAGAGCACAGCTGGGAGCTGAGGGGGGTCTATAACAGGTGGCAACGGTGAGAGACTTATTTCTGGAGAGATTCATTTTTAAAATTAGAAGCTCAAACTGTTTGGGCATAGACCTGGAAAGTATGACAGAACTTTGCAAGCTATCTCTGGAGTAGATTGCAACTCCTCCCCATTTGGCAGTTCTATCTTGACGGAAAATGTTGAAGTTGGGTATGGAAATCTCCGAATTTTTGGTGGCCTTCCTAAGCCAGGATTCAGACACGGCAAGGACATCAGGGTTGGCGGAGTGTGCTAAAGCAGTGAGTAAAACAAACTTAAGGAGGAGGCTTCTGATGTTAACATGCATGAAACAAAGGCTTTTTCGGTTACAGAAGTCAACAAATGAGAGTGCCTGGGGACACGCAGGGCCTGGGTTAACCTCCACATCACCTGAGGAACAGAGGAGGAGTAGGATGGTGGTACGGCTAAAGGCTATCAAAACTGGTCGTCTAATGCATTGGGGACAGAGATTAAAAGGAGCAGATTTCTGGGCGTGGTGGAATAGATTCAGGGCATAATGTACAGACAGGGGTATGGTGGGGTGTGGGGCTTTGTGATGGCCACTCCAATACCTTGACTTTGTTGTCCTTAAGCCATTTTGCCACAGCTTTGGAAGTATGCTTGGGGTCATTATCTATTTGGAAGACCAATTTGCGACCAAGCTTTAAGCTTTAAGATGTTGCTTCAATATATCCACATAATTTTCCTCCTCATGCCGCCATCTATTTTATGAAGTGCACCAGTCCCTCCTGCAGAAAAGCACCCCCACAACATGATGCTGCCACCCTCGTCCTTCACAGTTGGGATGGTGTTCTTCGGCTTGCAAGCCTCCCCCTTTTTCCTCCAAACATAGCGATGGTCATTATGGCCAAACAGTTCTATTTTTGTTCATCAGACCAGAGAACATTTCTCCAAAAAGTACAATCTTTGTCCGTATGTGCAGTTGCAAACCGTAGTCTGGCTTTTTTTAATGGCAGTTTTGGAGCAGTGGCTTCTTCCTGGCTGAGCGGCCTTTCAGGTTATGTCGATATAGGATCGTTTTACTGTGGATATAGATACTTTTATACCTGTTTTC
>NC_036872.1:17270201-17460158 GCF_002910315.2 Salvelinus sp. IW2-2015
CAATACCTTGACTTTGTTGTCCTTAAGCCATTTTGCCACAGCTTTGGAAGTATGCTTGGGGTCATTATCTATTTGGAAGACCAATTTGCGACCAAGCTTTAAGCTTTAAGATGTTGCTTCAATATATCCACATAATTTTCCTCCTCATGCCGCCATCTATTTATGAAGTGCACCAGTCCCTCCTGCAGAAAAGCACCCCCACAACATGATGCTGCCACCCTCGTCTCACATTGGGATGGTGTTCTTCGGCTTGCAAGCCTCCCCCTTTTTCCTCCAAACATAGCGATGGTCATTATGGCCAAACAGTTCTATTTTTGTTTCATCAGACCAGAGAACATTTCTCCAAAAAGTACAATCTTTGTCCGTATGTGCAGTTGCAAACCGTAGTCTGGCTTTTTTTAATGGCAGTTTTGGAGCAGTGGCTTCTTCCTGGCTGAGCGGCCTTTCAGGTTATGTCGATATAGGACTCGTTTTACTGGGGATATAGATACTTTTATACCTGTTTCCTCCAGCATCTTTCACAAGGCCTTTGCTGTTGGTCTGGGATTGATTTTGCACTTCTCGCACCAAAGTATGTTCAACTAGGAGACAGACTGTGTCATCTTCCAGAGCATTATTGACGGCTGCGTGGTCCCATGTGTGTTATACTTGCGTACTATTGTGTTGTACAGAATGAACGTGGTACCTTCAGGCATTTGGAAATTGCTCCCAAGGATGAACCAGAGACTTGTGGAGGTCACAATTTTTTCTTGGATGATTCTTTTGATTTTCCCATATGTCAAGAAAGAGGCACTGACTTTGGAAGTAGCCTTGAAGATACATCCACAGGTACACCTCCAATTGACTCAAATTATGTTCAATTAGCCTTATCAGAAGCTTCTAAACCCATGACATACTTTTCTGGAATTTTCCAAGCTGTTTAATAGGCACAGTCAACTTAGTGTATGTAAACTTCTGACCCACTGGGATTGTGATACAGTGAATTATAAGTGAAATAATCTGTCTGTAAACAATTGTTGGAAAAATGACTTGTGTCATGCACAAAGTAGATGTCCTAACCGACTTGCCAAAACTATAGTTTGTTAACAAGAAATATGTGGAGTGGTTGAAAAACGAGTTTTAATGACTCCAACCTAAGTGTGTGTAAACTTCCGACTTCAACTGTAGCGAAGCACCTGAGTGAGTTGGCTTCGCAATTACACATGTACTTTCCCGAAACGGACGACACAAACAGCTGGATTTGTTATCCCTTTCATGCCCTGCCTTCAGTCCACTTACCGATATCTGAACAAAAGAGCTTCATCGAAATTGCAAAAGTGGTTCTGTGAAAATGTAATTTAAATCAGAAGCCACTGTCAGATTTCTGGAATGGGCTGCGCTCAGCGTATCCTGCCTTGGCAAATCGCGCTCTTAAGACACTGATGCCCTTTGCAACTACGTGTCTATGTGAGAGTGGATTCTCGGCCCTCTCTAGCATGAAAACTAAATACAGGCACAGACTGTGTGTGGGAAATGATTTAAGACAGACTCTCTCCAATACAACCCAACATTGCAGAATTATGAGCATTCTTTCAAGCACACCCTTCTCATTAACCTGTGGTGGGTTATTCACAATTTTCTATGAACAAATAAGGTTTTATATGTAAGATGGTTAAATAAAGAGCAAAATTATTGATTATAATTATATTATTATTTGTGCCCTGGTCCTATAAGAGCTCTTTGTCACTTCCTACAAGCCAGGTTGTGACAAAAACTCACTCATTCTTATGTTTAACAAATGTATTGTATAATGTGTGTGTGGAAGGCTTACAATGATGGCAAAAAACAACATTTGAGAGTGCACTGAACGTGGTGCGAGAGGGGGTACGCAGCTGGAGGTTGAATGTTTGAAGGGGTACGGGACTATAAAAAGTTTGGGAAAAACTGTCTCTTGGGGAACTGAACAGACCTTGGGAGCTTTCTACTCACGGATCAACAGAGGAGAGGAAAAAGCATGAAAGCATATAATTATTYTCTCTCTAGGACACAAACCTCAGATATTACTTCCCTGCTCACTTCACCTTCCTCTGTTCAGTGGGAGAAAGAAAAATATCTCCCTCAACAGTTACCGTTCATTGACTCCCTCCGAACCTGTGTGAGCATTTAAAGAGGAGGTGAGAGCTCTGTCTAATAACTCTTGGCAGAGGTTTGCTGATACTAAACCATTACCAAGCAGACTGGGGTATGACAAATGCTCCCAGTAATGCTGTATGAATGAGGATCCACCGCACTATGCACGCAGAATCTGTTTTCCAGGAAAACCGACAGAGACTCCCTCCTAGCTGCATTCCCTGTGCACCACTGTGCGCCACATCATCTACTCTCTCCTGTTCCACTGAGACGGAGTTAATCACTGGGAAAGACACATAACACACCCATTCAACCAGCCCCACCCCTCTGAACCATCTATGGTCAAGACGGATGATTGCCCCAAATAAAACCACATTCAGAGGTCCAGTTCTGGTCAGCAGTATGCCGTTTATTCACTGAGCTTTAATGTGGTTCTGACAAACCCCGTTTTCCCTGTCTGAGCCACAATTAACACACTGACATCACTTTTATTTTTTGAATGACTATTTCAAACTTGTGAAAGTTGTCCCTTCAGCCTTCAAAAAAAGGATTTCTAAAGACCAATGGAACTACTAGTAAAGCGCCAGGAGGGTTTGTTTTCGTTTCKAACACCTACATGTACAGTTGAAGTCAGAAGTTTACACACACTTAGGTTGGAGTCATTAACACTTGTTTTTCAACCACTCCACAAATTTCTTGTTAACAAACTATAGTTTTGGCAAGTCAGTTAAGACATCTTTGTGCATGACACAAGTCATTTTTCCAACAATTGTTTTCAGACAGATTATTTCACTTATAAGTCACTGTATCACAATTCCAGTGGGTTAGAAGTTAACATACACTAAGTCGACTGTGCCTTTAAACAGCTTGGAAAATTCCAGAAAAGTATGTCATGGCTTTAGAAGCTTCTGATAAGCTAATTGACATCATTTGAGTCAATTGGAGGTGTACCTGTGGATGTATTTCAAGGCCTACTTTCAAACTCAGTGCCTCTTTGCTTGACATCATGGGAAAATCAAAAGAAATCAGCACAAAATGTGTAGACCTCCACAAGTCTGATTCATCCCTGGGAGCAATTTCCAAATGCCTGAATGTACCACGTTCATCTGTAAAAACATAGTATGCAAGTATAAACACCATGGGACCACACAGCCGTCATACCGCTCAGGAAGGAGACGTGCACCATCCCAACTGTCAAGCACGGGGGTGGCAGCATCATGTTGTGGGGGTGCTTTGTTGCAGGAGGGACTGGTGCACTTCACAAAATAGATGGCGGCATGAGGAGGGAACATTATATGGATATATTGAAGCAACATCTCAAGACATCAGTCAGGAAGTTAAAGCTTGTTTGCAAATGGGTCTTCCAAATAGATAATGACCCCAAGCATACTTCCAAAGTTGTGGCAAAATGGCTTAAGGACAACAAAGTCAWGGTATTGGAGTGGCCATCACAAAGCACTGACCACAATCCTATAGAAGATTTATGGGCAGAACTGAAAAAGCGTGTGCGAGCAAGGAGGCCTACAAATCTGATTCAGTTACACCAGCTCTGTCAGGAGGAATGGGCCGAAATTCACCCAACTTATTGTGGGAAGCTTGTGGAAGGCTACCCAAAACGTTTGACCCAAGTTAAACAATTTAAAGGCAATGCTACCAAATACTAATTGAGTGTATGTAAACTTCTGACCCACTGGGAATGTGATGAAAGAAATAATTAAAAGCTGAAATAAATCATTCTCTCTACTATTATTCTGACATTTCACCTTCTTAAAATAAAGCGGTGATCCTAACTGACCTAAGAAAGGGAATGTTTACTAGGATTAAATGTCAGGAATTGTGAAAAACTAAGTATAAATGTATTTTGCTAAGGTGTATGTAAACTTCCAACTTCAACTGTATGTGTTCAGTTTACATTGTAAATGTCGTGATCTCTGGACCCTAAGAACAGAGTGTTGATTCCCAGCCATCATTCTAGTCATTGTCCTCTTGAAACCAGCTGTTATTTTGGGTCTATCTGGGAAAGAGTGATGACAAACTTCCTGTCCTAGGGCACTGTTTACACTCCTTCTCCTGGCCGGGGGAGTCACAGCAACCATAGCCAGGGAACAGTGGAGGCTGCTGAGGGAAGAACGGCTCATAATAATGGCTGGAATGGAGTATAATGGAATGGTATCAAACCCATGAAAACCATGTTTTCATGCCCTTCCATTATACTCCATTCCAGCCATTATTATGAGCTGTTCTCCCCTCAGCAGCCTCCACTGCCAGGGAACCACGCCACATCAATGGTAAATGCTCAACTTTTTCCATCCAATGTACAGTAAAAGACCTCAGAAAACAAAGTGTTTTGAGTATTCACTCTCAGTGATAATGAGACACGAAAAAGGAGAATACAATCTCACTCCCAGCAGTAAGCTAAAGCAACAGCAAGCACTATATTATGTCCATTATGCAATATTATCTCAACTTCATAGGCCTATTGTTTAATATCTACCATATGGTATGTATCAACTCTACACCAACATGTATGTTGAACCCATTCAAAATATTGTTTACAAATATTGTGCTGTTCTTACTGGAACACTTGTAGAGTTTGCGTGCCTGTGTGATATCCCCTTTGCTTAGCCTTGTCCTCTGGCCAATCGGCGGTCTCACTCCATTGACATCATAGCGTGGCAGGATTGTGTCCAAGAAGATTCCTCTGCATTTCAGGAGAAGAGACTGCGGTTAGATCAAAACACAACAAAACCAAGAAGGCACTCACACATACACACACACATTGGTGTAAAGTACTTAAGTAAAAATACTTTGAAGTACTACTTAAGCTGTTTTTTTGGGTATCTGTAATTTACTTTGACAACTTTTACTTACTATATTCCTAAATAAAAATAATGTACTTTTTACTCCATACATTTTCCCTGATACCCAAAAGTACTCGCTATCCTTAAATGAAAAAACAAGAAAATTGTGCTTTCTGGTTTGCTTAATATAAGAAATGTGAAATTATTTATACTTTTACTTTATTTGAGCTTTTTTATTTGTATTTTTTTGTATTTTCACCCCAATTTTGTGGTATCCAATTGGTAGTTACAGTCTTGTCTCATTGCTGCAACTACCGTACGGACTCGGGAGAGGCGAAGGTCGAGAGCCATGCGTCCTCCGAAACACAACCCAACCAAGCAACACTGCTTCTTGACACAATGCCCATTTAACCCGGAAGCCCGCCACACCAATGTGTCAGAGGAAACACRGTACACCTGGTGACTGTCAGCGTGCACTGCGCCCGGTCCCCCACAGGAGTCGCTAGTGCATGATGGGACAAGGATATCCCTGCCAGCCAAACCCTCCCCCAACCCGGACGACGCTGGGCCAATTGTGCGCCGCCCCATGGGTATCCCGGTCTCGGCCGGCTGCGACAGAGCCTGGACTCGAACCCAGAATCTCTAGTGGCACAGCTAGCACTGCGATGCAGTGCCTTAGACCACTGCGCCCTACTTTTAGACTTTTACTCAAGTAGCATTTTACTGGGTGACTTTCACTTGGGTCATTTTCTATTAAAAGGTATCTTTACTTTTAGTCAAGAATGACAATTGGGTACTTTTTCCAACACTGCACACACTCAGAAAATACATGTTCACTCAGAGGACTCTGGTGAAGCCTAAAGATCCATCAACCAGCAGCTAAACTGCTGCCAGTAACACTGACAGTAGGCATTATTTAGGGATCTACTGAGGACGCTGAAACTTATGGACGCATCAGGCCACAGCTTTGCCTGTGTGAGTCTGGCGGCCTGCCATTAGGGCCTGAGCCAAGGTGTGAGATCTACTGTATGGGGGCATACAAGGGGCTTGGAGGCCATATAATCCCTGTTTCACTCTCTCTTGATCAGAAAGGGATGCATTTAAAAAGGTGAAGATGTGGAAATAACAACTCAAATAATAATAAAGATATGTATAAGCCTTTGAATTCATACATGTACAAACGAACACATGAGAAAATATGTACAAAATGTTCCCCCCCCATCTTAAACACGTTTATTGTTTTTGGAATTTGGTGCCGAGACACCACCAAATATGCACTGGAACATTCTGCCAGTTAAGAGAGKGGACAGAGTGTGATGCCAAGTCGTGCTGCCCACTGACTGGTTATCAGTGACCTCACTATGGTTTGGCCGGGGGGGCTTCTTGGTTCATCGCACTCTAYCGACTCCTTGTGGCGGGCCGGGCGGCTGCAGGCTGACTTCAGTCTTCAGTTGAACATTGTTTCCTCCGACACATTGGTGCAGCTGGCTTCTGGGTTAAGAGGTTGGGTGTTAATGAGCGTGGTTTGGCGGGTCATGTTTCAGAGGGCGCATGACTCGACCTTCGCCTCTCCCGAGCCCATTCGGGAGTTGCAGCGATGAGACACGATCATAATTGAAATTGGGAGAAAAAGGGGGTAAAATACAAAAAAATCTAAAATACAAAAAATAACTAAGTGCTTAACTTCTAATATTATTATATAATAAATAACCAATGGACTGTTCCTGGTCAGTGGTCCCCTCTAAGGCTGTAGGAATGTCCTCCTCAGAGGACGTAAGTAGTTCAGACAGGACTGAGTGTCAGAACTGAACTCACACTGACCTCATCATGTGTGCTGTACTACTTCCATCTGTACAGGCTGTACAGAACAAAAAGTCCAACACTGCAAACAAAAGCCCTCCTCTGACAACTCCATGGGAAAGTCTCAAAATGGATTGGTTTGTTGTATGGACAACAACATTTAGCATAAYGATTAAAAGTCAAAAGGAACAAGAACGATTACAAAGAAGTACAAAACTCACACCATGGTGGCTTGCGTTTGGCTTGAAAAGGAACGGTTGATGCCGAAAAAACAGACGTTTTCACACCACTTTCTCACTTGACACTTTGCTAGTTTATCATCTCCTTTTCTCTCTCTGCAATGGTGAGCAAAGGCCTTCTCCCTGGCCGTTCCCATGGTGACGTGCCCATCAATGCCAGGCATGTGCAAACAGAACAGCCTGAGCTAACAGTTGAAGCACTGCCTGCCTGTCTGTCTGTCTACTTGCCTGCCTGCCGTATGCTGGCTGCCGGTGAACAACGCCACTGCAGCCGGTGTCAGAGTAGACAAAGGGCACACTGGAAGGTCTTTATTTGAGTTGGCTCTGCTCCATGCACCAGGCCTTAAAAATGTCCCCAGCGTAGGGGGGCGGATAAAGCCCAGGGTCGGGTAACATGCCCCAGACAAAAAGCATGGGGAGCTGCCTTACTTGTCCCCAGGAGACACTTCAAAACATGAGGGCTGCCCATGAAATCTTCCCAACAACAATCTCAGCAAAGGCCCTGGCTTCCCACGGTGATTTACAGTAAAAACGCTGTGCAAACACACAGGCTAATAATGGGGAAACAAAGGGAGACATTGGGACAGGTACATCAGCCAATCAGCATGCAGGGGAAGTGTAAACCGGATCACAAACCTCAGTGACTTGAGAAAAGCTAACAGGAGCACCTTGTCTCCTAATAAGGATCTCTGAAAACACACTGACCACACTCTCGATACAATCCACAATGAAAACATTTATCTCTAAACAGTAAAATAATGGTATATGGCTATATTTAGGGAAAATAGGAATGCTCAGAGTGGTGAAATCACAACAAAGCAGGGAGCATCAACAATCATAAACCTACTTCATTCTGTCTGTATAGTTAGAAAATAAAGGGCCAGACAGCCCATTCTGTGCAGTGGCCTGGCAGTGTTTGTATCCAATCTCAGCCTCCCGGCTTCCCAAAATCCGGTTGCCACGAGCGCATGGCAGTTTATTTGGGACGAGGTCCAGACAGCGAGGCTGCAATAGGAGGCATGAAGGATAGGTCCAGGCTCAGTGAAAAAGAGGGCAGAAAAATAAGAACAAAAGGAGAGCCAACAGCTGGTTCTCATATCAGAGAGCTGTGTAGTAATGATTATGGTCTGGTCTGGTCTGGTCTGGCCTCCCTCTCCTCCAGCTTTCATTCGCTTTGCGTGTACCCAGACTTACGTTACAGTCACATTGGGGAGCTGGGGCCTATCAAATCTCTTCCTGCAATTGGGAAAGGGGCATTAAATTGGAACAACAATCACTGGTACCGCTGTCTGTACCGCTAAACAGTTTCACATTTTGTTTGGGAAAATTTGGGTCGAATTGCACAGACGGTACCAAAATTCAATCACACACCCACACACACGGCTGTGGGAGGGAACCTCATGTAACTGGTATGTTAAACTTAGTGCCAGGATACTCCCCCATTGTCACGCAATCCCCTATAGACTGCTCACTGCCAAACAAAGATTATATGAAACCTTTATGCTGGGTTTGTATGCATTATACACTGAACAAAAATATAAAATGCAACAAATTCAAAGATTTTACTGAGTTACAGTTAATATAAGAAAATCAGTCAATTGAAATAAATTCATCAGGCCCTAATCTATGGATTTTACATGACTGGGAATACAGATTGCATCTGTTGGTCACAGATACCTTGGAACACAGGAGTGATGGTTGCTGATAATGGGCCTCTGTACAACTATGTAGATATTCCATTAAAAAATCTGCCGTTTCCAGCTACAATAGTCATTTACAACATTAACAATGTCTACACTGTATTTCTGATCAATTTGATGTTATTTTAAATGGACAAAAAAAAAWTGCTCTTCATTCAAAAACAAGGACATTTCTAAGTGACCCCAAACTTTTAATAACATACACTCCCATATCCTTTCTATCAATCACTTCTTCATCCATCTCAAACTATAAAAACTACACTGAACAAAAATATAAACGCAACATGCAACAATTTCAAAGATTTTACTGAATTACAGTTCATATAAGAAAATCAGTCAATTGAAATAAATTCATCAGGCCCTAATCTATAGATTTCACATGACTGGGAATACAGATATTCATCTGTTGGTCACAGATACCTTAAAAAACAGGTAAGGGCGTGGATCAGAAAACCAGTCAGTGTCTGGTGTGACCACCATTTGCCTCATGCAGCGTGACACATCTCCTTCGCATAGAGTTGATCAGGCTGTTGATTGTGGCCTTTGGAATGTTGTTCCACTCCTCTTCAATGGCTGTGCGAAGTTGCTGGATATTGGCGGGAACTGGAACACGCTGTCGTACACGTCGATCCAGAGCATCCCAAACATGATCAAATGGGTGACATGTCTGGTGAGTATGCAGGCCATGGAAGAACTGGGACATTTTCAYCTTCTAGGAATTGTGTACAGATCCTTGCAACATGGGGCTGTGCATTATCATGCTGAAACATGAGCAAATGCAATTGTGTTCGTTGTCCGTAGCTTATGCCTGCTCATACCATAACCCCACCACCTCGGGGCACTCTGTTCACAACATTGGCGTCAGCAAACCGCTCGCCCACACAACGCCGTCATCTGCCTGCTACAGTTGAAAACGAGATTAATCCGTGAAGAGCACACTTCTCCATCATGCCAGTGGCCATTGAATGTGAGCATTTGCTCACTGAAGTCGTTTACGACGCCAAACTGCAGTCATGTTACGTCCCTGGTGAGGACAGATGAGCTTCACTGAGATGATTTCTGACAGTGTGTGCAGAAATTCTTCGGTTTCATCAGCTGTCTGGGTGGCTGCTCTTAGACAATCCCGCAGGCGAAGAAGCCGGATGTGGAGGTCCTGGGCTGGCGTGGTTACATGTGGTCTGCAGTTGTGAGGCCAGTTGGACGTACTTCCATATTCTCTAAAACAATGATGGATGCGCCTTATGGTAAAGAAATAAACATTAAATTCTCTGGCAACAGCTCTGGTGGACATTCCTGCAGTCAACATGCCATTTGCACACTCCCTCAAAACTTGAGACAACTGTGACATTGTGTTGTGTGACAAAACTGCACATTTTAGAGTGGACTTTTATTGTCCCCAGCATAAGGTGCACCTGTGTAGTGATTATGCTGTTTAAACATCTTCATGATATGCCACACCTGTCAGGTGGAGGGATTATCTTGGCAAAGGAGAAATGCTCACTAACAGGGATGTACAAATGTGTACACAGAATTTGAGAGAAATTATATTTTTGTGCGTATGGAACATTTCTGGGATATTTTATTTCAGCTCATGAAAACATGGGACCAACACTTTCAATGTTGCGTTTATATTTTTTGTTCAGTATATAATTACAATGACACCTCAATCTCCAACTCAGTCCCAAGTGGACTTTTTTGGCCATGCTTTGATCCAACAGAAACAGTGCTGAACTGCAGCCTTAAAAAAAAGAATGGATGGACCAGCCCACCCTCTAACAGCCACTATAATACCACTGTCTTGGTCTGGGACTGACAGGACAGCATCTGGAGAGATTTCCAGATACGTCAGACAGGGAATCTGGAAGAAAGAGGTCAGCTATCACCCACGGACAAACTGGCACGGTGGAGTATCATTAAGATTATGACGCATTCACTGCTCTCCTTTTCAAGCCTACTTCAAGGCCAAGATATATATATATTTTTGGTCAAATAGCAGCAGCATGTACTACAACAGCACTAGGAGAGTTTGGATGGAGTGGACAGCAGTTTTCTTGCTGTATTTTTTTCTTAATCCTTACATACATTCTACAGAAAAAAATCTTAGAGGAAAAAGTAAGATAATATGAGAAAAGCTTTCTTAACATATTCCATCTATGTGGCCATGAAAAAAATCTGTGAAAGAATGAATTTATCTGATGTGATTTATTACACTCCTTACTCTTCTATTAAAGACTGCACAAACCGTCTTTGACGCCTTGATCACAAATGCCACAATAGATCAATTAAATAAACTATTTTATTGCAAAATCTATAGCCTGCAGTCAGAACGCACCTGGAAACAGAATCAGTTTGATTCTGTACTCTGAGATTTGGCTTGTCAAGTCAATGTCGGGGAAATTACAGTACATATGTCTCCATTACCCCATACCTAAACATGTTCATCTGGTCATTAGTGTTTGACCTAAATCCCGCTAACACCTGGGAGCCATGAAGCTAGCCAGCAGACACCTCAGGAATAAAACCCTATAACTGCCTGGTATGTGGGATCATGTTGCTAACGACGATCAAAGCCTCTTCAAAAGAGGCCATATGTGGCATAATGAGGCAGTTCACYCTATGAGAYGAAAGCTTTTACAAGGWWCTTCACAGGATGTATGAAAGTGACACGCAGCCTGATGCAGCAGGGCCACTGGTGCTAGCTGCTCTACCTAAACCTGAAACTGGGGATGGATGTGGAGGTTTACTGGGCTGCTGCTACACTCCAGCAGCAGGAGTCAACCAGGGGAGGGATAATTGGAACAACCTGTGGCTGTGGGTAAAAGCTAGCTCATCAAAAGGTAGACATAATCAAACCTTATCCCCCCCCCCCTTAATACATAGCTGCCACTGGACAGCATCCTCACTGAGAGACTTAGCTATCTGAAAGGCTACCTGGAAGAAATGAATATGATATATGCTCAACCCRATTATGAAGAACAGATAGGCATTGTATTACATGGGGGTTGGTAGGCAGGCTCTACTCAGAGTACAGAGGGACTGGGTAAGGTGGACATGAGGCTATACAATATCAAAAGGTTGGCGCTGTCTAGGAAAACTTAGTAAATCAGAAACAGTACCATGATTGAAATGGAAAGCTCTGTAACTCCGCTCTTTCAACTCTATTGACATGTTACTCCAGATTACACTATTTTATCCMCTGAAATCCCATTACAAGGACGAGCAATAAAATCCTATGTGAATCTCACTGCATGCTAAAAATGTAAGCGGTGACCGTTGAGAGAGTTAAAAGATCCAAGGCAAAATAAACTTGTGGAAGAAAGAGAGAAAGTCAAGAAGTCATATATTCTGCAGCTGTTCTTCCTTAAAGCCAAGGCACTGACACATTCATGAAGTCCATCAAGTGTTGTTTATTGAAATTTGTCTTGCTTCCCTGTACTTAAAACTCTTCAGATTCTGTCTCCCAAGCTAAAAATGTCAGCAGGTCAGTAATTTAATAGTACACTTTCAAAAGAAAGGGTATGGTTAGGGTACAGTATTCTTTCCTGGGGTACAGGTAACTGGCAAAATAATGGAAACARTTCAGTAAATGAGGGCTACAAAGTATATTGAAAGCAGGTGCTTCCACACAGGTGTGCTTCCTGAGTTAATTAAGCAAATAACATCACATCATGCTTAGGGTCATGTATAAAYATGCTGGGCAGGCCATTATTTTGGCCAAATATTTTGTCTACCATGGCTATGCCCCCGAAGGATGACAATACCATCCACAGGGCACGAGTGGTCACTGAACGGTTTGATGAGTATGAAAACAAATGTAAACCATACGCCATGGCCSTCTCAGTCACCAGGTCTCAACCCAATTGAACACTTACGGGAGATTCTGGAGCGGCACCTGAGACAGCGTTTTCCACCACCATCAACAAAACACCAAATTATGGAATTTCTCATGGAAGAATGCTTTCACCACCCTCCAAGAGTTCCAGACACTTGTAGAATCTATGCCAAGGTGCATTGAAGCTGTTCTGGCTCGTGGTGGCCCAACATCCTATTAAGACACTTTATGTTGGTGTTTCCTTTATTGTGGCAGTTACCTGTACCTTCAGAGGTACACATATGATCTCACATGGTACTGTTCAATACCTTTAAGGGTACATGTGCGGATWATCTAGTATAATGGCACATTTTTGTAACCAATACTTTGAATATAAAAAGGTACAATCATCACGCACTCTCAAAAAAAGGGTACTTTTTGTTACCCAGGATGGAGACGTGGATTAGTAATTTTGGCCACCCYTGAGTGAAAGTGTTGTACCAGTTTAAGTGGTCTATGGTTATGTTAATTAAAGTTTGTGCATGTCCGTTGACAGTTCTGAAGTCTTTATAAAGGCTTACATAACTGCATGTGACAAATACAGGTAAGCTGTAATTAATACTGTACCAACCCAGACCTCTTGGCGTAACGGTTAAGGCGTTGGCTATACATGTCACTGGACCCAGATTCAAGTCCTGGTCGGGGCTACCCACCGAATTCACTCCATTGGTGTCAGAAGTGGGATAGGCGTGCACACGAGGGACTTTATATTGTTTTTGCAACTTAAAATAAACTTTTTTGTTACTGGTGGTACAAATGCAAATATGTACCTTTTCCTTTTAAGGTATGAACTACAAGTGTAAAACTATATACCTATAACTAAATGGTACAACGGATGTACCTGACAGGGTACCATACAGTGACAAGAGTTTATACCCATCTAAGTACAATTCTGTACCTTTTTTTCTGAGAGTGTGTTAAAGGACTCTAAACTTCAACTTGTGCAACCTTTCTGCGCATTGAAGTCAGCCCCTGGCACTGAAATGAAACAAAGTAATGAAATTAAAGAGACTGACACATTAGTAAAACTATGAATAGGGCTGTTTATTACCACCACACTAATAGTCATGACCGCAGTCAAATTCCATGTGACCGTTGAGTCACGGTAATCTCCTCTTATGCACTCTGGACATGCATTGGTAGTACCCAACTCGCGAACCCCCATCAGGTCCTAATGGCTGTGCTCAGGGCGCTATTGTCCCTCTAACCACTCTGACATCAATGCAAATGCGATCAAAAATCACATCAAACATATCATGTAAACAGTATCATGCTTTTAAAACCCACCTTTAGGCTACATTTGTTTGACCTCACTGTGATGATCAATTTGAAGAAAGAAGTTCAACAGGTTGAAACAGTGTTAAACGTGGTCATTGTGGATGTGTTTCAAAGCCAAACATAAGGAAATGGACAGTGCTTTCTAAGGTGATGATTAATACAAAGCATTTAAGATTGTGCAGGTAGAACACCCATACGTAGAGGCCACAAGCACAATTTTTTTACCTGAATTAAAATGATGATTGTGTGTTTATAAAATACATAGCCTAACGCATATTACGCACGGCAAAAAACATAATTGGTCTGGCTTATACTCCAAAATGAAACAAATTCTAGTAAATTGCCTTTGAGTGTAGACTGTATTATTATGCATACTGGATGGACTGGTTACCTTATGCTACGCTGCAAATTTTTATTTGATTTTTGAATAGCCTAGTAATAGAGCATGGTTATATTTTCAGAATTAATAGGCTGACACACACCTTCAGCTACAGACTCTTACCACGTGCGTTGCTCCATCCTCCTCCTCCTCATTCCTTTCTCGAGCCCCAAGAGATAAGGGTTGTCAACAGTTTAATTAAATATGCTTAGTGGTGAAAACATGTTACTACCAATATTCCCGAACAGATTTCACTTGCTTTCCCAAAATAAGCACTGGTTAGCTGCAGGAACATAGTTGGAGAGGCCATGGCATAAAGAGTTTGGGCGGAATATCACCTGTCGCACAGCGAGAGGCTGCTCCTCACAAAAGGGTTGATTCTGTGAAGTGAAATAAGTGTTCTTATAAGCCCAGACATTTCTAGATTCAATCCGTAGTGAAATCTGAGTTGTGTTGGTTGCCACTAAAAAGAGGAGGACCCCAGCTGTTATTACAAAACAGAGTAGCCTACCTGCATGATTTAAACTGTGGAAAGCGGCCTCCATTCGCTATTCCAGTGCATACGGATGACACGTCTTTTTTCCCCCTCCATTCTAAATATATATATTTTTTACACTATTTAATAAAGACAAGGTTCCATTGAGAATAGTCTGATGAGTAAAAATATGATCACTTGATGAGAGAATAGGGTGTCAGGCTGATGCAAGGAACAGAGCTCAATCTTTTTTCAATCTATTTTCAATAGTCAATAGCTTTCAGTCACATCATGCAGCCCATATATGGTTTTGATTTTCTAAGACATTTTAAGGTTTGTAATCATTCACAACTAAATTTGGGCAACAACCACACTACACTTGTACAGAAGTATGTGGAACACTGCTCGTCCGCGAAAATCTCATTCCAATCAATAAGGGCGTAATATTGGATGTTGGTCCCCCTTTGCTTGTTATAAACAGCCTCCACTCTTCTGGGAAGGCTTTCCAGTAGTTTGGACAATTGCTGCAGGGACTTGCTTCCATTCAGCCACAAGAGCATGGTGAGGTCGGGCACTTTATGCCCAACACACAGTTGGGCAATAAGGCTTGGCTCACAAGTCGGCGTTCCAATTTCATCCCAAAGGGTTCGATGGGGTTTGAGGTCAGGGCTCTACAGGCTAGTGAAGTTCTTCCATACGGATCTCGACAAACCATTTTTCATGTCGGTCACGTTGGATAAAGGATTTCGGGAGACAGGCACAGAGAATGTGTAATAGAGGTTTTTATTGACCCAAATTACAGCGTGCCATGTAAAGGCACGGGACGAAGACCACACAAACGATACAAAACACCAGGGTTGAAACCCAGCAGCAAAAGAGCGAGGAGTACCTCACAATAAATACACCGGGGCGAGTACCCGATAACAATACACGCACACAATTGATGCCACACGGGGCGAGACCTGTAATCATCTGCGCAATACAAGTGGCACAAAAGCCAAAACAACACGGGTACTCACACAACCTACAGACATTGTAACAATAATCTACAGGACAATGGTGAACAAAGGGCACACTTATACAATTACTAATCATGGGAATGCGGGCCAAGGTGTGCTTAATGACAGTTACGGAGGGATCCGTGACATTCTGTATGGACCTCGCTTTTTGTGCACGGGGGCATTGTCATGCTGAAAGGGACTTCCCCAAACTGTTGCCACTAAGTTGGAAGCACAGAATCATCTAGAACGTCATTGTATGCTGCAGCGTTAAGATTTTCCTTCAATGGAACTAACGGGCCTAGCCCGAACCATGAAAAACAGCCCCAGACCATTATTCCTCCTCCACCAAACTTTACAGTTGGCACTATGCATTCGGACAGGTAGTGTTCTACTGGCACTCGCCAAACCCAGATTAATCCGTTGGACTGCTTGGCATTGCGCATGGTGAACTTCGGTTTGAGTGRGGCTGCTCGGCCATGGAAACGGACAGTTCTTGTGATGTTGTTGCTTCCAGAAGCAGATTGGAACTCGGTAGTGAGTGTTCCAACCYAGGACAGCTACGCGCTTCAGCACTCGGCAGTCCCGTTCTGTGATCTTGTGTGGCCTACCACTTCGCGGCTYAGCCATTGTTGCTCCTAGACGTTTCCACTTCACAATAACAGCACTTACGGTTGACCGGGGTAGCTCTAGCAAGGCAGAAATTTGATGAACTGACTTGTTGGAAAGGTGGCATCCTATGAGGGTGCCACGTTGAAAGTCACTGAGCTCTTCAGTACAGGCCATTCTACTGCCAATGTTTGTTTACTGAGATTGCATGGCTGTGCGCTCGATTTTATACACTTGTCAGCAACGGATGTAATAGCCAAATCCATTAATTTGAAGGGGTGTCCACATACTTTTAGTGCAACTCTAAATCGAGCGTATAGGACCTATTTCAAATTCTAACTTTTAAGCTCCACATAGCCACTTCATATGCGCACACGCTCCAGAATGGTAGAAATATCCTTTCTAAAATTGTATAATATGAAWTTAAATAATGGCACGGGACTTATAAGCATATCTTGTCTGCTAAATGAACAAGCCTACAGCCTATGGCATGGAGCATAGKCAGATAACATACAATAGGCAGACTAATATTCGGTTCTTCTGAAATACAGTTTCTTTAGACCTGCTTAAAATAATGATGGCGTGTAATAAATGGATTTATTAGACTTAAAAAAATGTGGATGTTCCAAATGCGTGCATTTGCATGACAATAACCGGCTTACAAAATGTCCTGACCGCCACAGCCCCAACTATGAAGAGATCAAACTTCCAGCAGTAACATAGAACAGATATGGTGAGAAACATTAAGAGAGCAAAAGTTACATAGTCTGGGAATCTGCTCTCTGACCTAGATTGCAACTGGTTTCTATGATGCCTGTTCTGCTGTGTATGAAGTGGAACTTAGCCCAGTTCCTACCTTGAGAATGTATTCCTGGCATAGTGCATGATGCTGTCAAAGTCATACACTTCTCCCATAGAGTCCACCTCCCCTGGCTCCATCTTCAAGAAGTTATACTCCTGTCCTGTGAATAGAAGCAAGAAAACAGAAGCTGAAACCTACCCCTACCTGAAATACTGTACCAGCAAACTGAATGGCAAAAGTGAGTGGCTATCACCTAGAAAGGGAAAACTATGTTCATCACAGAATCATGTGATGGTCTCATCATCGAGCCATAAAATAAGCTGATCTCATATGACATCTCTCCATGTTAGATGAGTGGGCTGTTCCATACACAGTTGTCTTACCTGGCTGGATGTTGTCCCTGATGATGCTGACATGTTCGTCTCTGTCGGGCCGGGTGTGCTCGTGCCAGAAACCAATCACATGGCCAAGCTCATGAACCACTATTCCAAACTTGTCACAGTTCTTTCCAATGGAGATGGCCTGTGGACCTCCACCCCTGCGGCCCACATAGGAACAGCACCTGCAGGTTCCAACACACAGATCAGGGACAGGTCAACAGGCAGGGTAACAAGCTAGTGCCCAAGACTGTGGTAACTGGCTACATAAAAGACACAAAGATGACAGTGTTAGCGCAAGAGGGGTCATCTTGCTTACCATGGTACTATCTAAGTGCTACATTTATMTCTACAGATCAATCATGTAACAAGAACTTTGTGAACTTCGTGTTACACCGYATATATAGAGCTTTACTTCCACAAACATGCAAGTGTAAACCAGAGGCAGTGAACAAATAACGAATAAGCCAAGGGAAGGAATCCCTGTTCGTAGAGAGACCCAGGGTCTGACTACAACAGTTTGTGGTTCAACTGGSATCTTATTTTTTTTACTTTTTACCACTTTTTCTCCCCAATTTCGTGATATCGAATTGGTAGTTACGGTCGTGTTTTGGAGGATGCAACTCCCGTGTGGACTCTGGAGAGTCGAAGGTTGAGAGCCATGCATCCTCCAAAACACGACCCCGCCAAGCCGCACTGTTTCTTGACACACTGCTCGCTTAACACGGAAGCCAGCCACACCAACGTGTCGGAGGAAACACCGTACAGCTGGCAACCGAAGTCAGCGTGCATGCGCCCGGCCTGCCACAAGGAGTCGCTAGAACGCGATGGGACAAGGACATCCCAGCCGGCCAAACCCTCCTCTACCCGGGCGACGCTGGGCCAATTGTGCGCCGCCTCATGGGTCTCCCGGTCGCGGCCGGCTGTGACACAGCCCGGGATCGAATACAGTGGTGACAWTCATTGATGCGTGCTTCACTGRAGATGGAGGGTTACAGTGTGTGACCGTAAAGGCTGGCTGCAGACTGCAGGGCTCTTTCTCTCCCTCCCTGACATGAAAGGCTCAGTGTGGGAGCCCGGTCCATGTGCACACACTGCGCCCCTGTGGGCCAACCAGCCTCTCTCTAATTACTATGAACCCAGCCAGGCTCTCCTGAGATGGGTCTTGAACTTTGCACAGGACAGATGGAGCCTGCTGAATATGCAGCAGGCCAGCCCAGAGCTCAGGCATTCCCACTGCTAACCGCAGCCGCCTGCGTGGATAATGTCATCCCTGTTACTCTGGAGGCCAGTTACTAGGAAAAAAATGGCTATCAACAGCTGGGTGGAAAAAGGGCAGTTTATGTTCCATATCCGCACTTTAATATGCTCTTCTTGGTAACTGATTTACTGTGTGTGCACAGAGTCAGAATGTAACACCAACGCTTCTACAGTTTTTGTGTAAACTCATTTGAACTTAAAAACATGCATAGCTGGGAAAAGGACCAACTATATCACGCGGAATAAAAGCTGGCGGGTTATGATAAAGCTTATGATAAAGCTGAGGAGGTCTKCCTTGGATGCCATTKAAAAAAAACACATGTGCTCAGTGAAAGATGAATCAGGACTATGAGGCACAGCAAGCATTCCTCAGGCCTGAATGGCCGTCTTTCCCAGGACTTGCAGGGGGCTGCAATTACCACAATTCATGCAGACAGACTGCGGACAGAGGGGATGAGCACGCACTAAAGGCCGATGGAGGAGAGGTAAGGAAAAGTACTTAAGCGATAAATCATTATGGCTGTGTGGATAAAGGAGTGTCATGTGTGAGCAGGCTGACCAGTTAGACTTCCTTCCTGAGGGATGCGAACCTAGACCTCCGTGGACTCACCCACATGGCCGGTAGGTGAACACAATGTAGCTCTCCTCTGTTGTCCTCTCCATAAAGGTCACACAGGTGTGCTTCTCCCAGTGACGCATGGCCTGGCGGAATATCGCCCGCTGGCTGCCTGAATGTGACGGGAAGAAGGGAGATCAGTGAGGCTGACGAACATAAGACACACGTAAAAAGGAGGATAGAATACTGTACCAATGCTGACAGCTTGCTCGTAGTTCTAGATCCACTGCCAAATTCATCCCAAGTAAAGTTAATCAAATGTTTTATGTACAATAGCTGCCAAGACATTCATTTTAATGTAGGTACTGTGAATGCAATTATGCTGAACAGASACCAGCTGCCACCTTTTAGTAGGGAACTATATTATAGGGCTCATATGAGAACCATAGGGCAAGTAAACATCAGTGATGATGTGGGACTTACCACTGAAGTTCCCACTGATGACATAGGGAATGACACCTTCTGGCCACACCCTCTCAGGCCTGGAGGTTGCCGCCCTTTTCCTGCGGTGTGATCCTTGCCGGTTTGGCGCCGCTATGTTTCGACTGGTCTCATTGGCAGAAGACCCTGTCATTCACAAAACCCAGCCAAAGATAAAGTTTGTACAATATAATCATAATCAAAAAGTTAAACTCCGGTGAGGACATGGTAAAAACCAACCACCTTTTTGTGTAATCTAGAATGGGCCGTAACAAATATTATTGAGTCAGAAATTGACCTGTTATGTGAATTGACAGTTCAGTTCACACAGACCATAAAATACAAACCATGAGAAACTTAAACATTTGAGACTACCACTTTTCAGCTGTTCCTAAATGGTAAWGAGATAATAACGACAATGAAGCGTGCTTTATAACTCCTGCTGAGCATTTTCTATAGAGCCGTCATAAACACTTTGAGATTGCTGGTGATAAACATGCTGTTAGTTTATAACAGGTGTCATGGCCAACCAAGTGTTGGAGCCGAGCCATCACGTGGTGCTGAGTGGTTCATGCATAGTACACATCTTCCTGGCAGATGCACTGGGAGAGAGTTGCAAAGRCTCCTTTTATAATTGGCCTTGAGGTGGGAAAATGTGGGAACTATTTAACTGTATTAAAGCTATTTTCTTGGAATTGTTTGTATTGTGTCATTAAATGAAAATTCCACCCCAAAACTATCATTTGGTATTTGTTTCATTAGTCCATTGTTGATTTAGTACCAAAATGGTTGTCATGTCAGCAATCAAGTTTTCAAGATATGTAACTTTCTAAATACAGAATCATGCAAAACYCAGCATCATATGATACAAAATGCATCATACGGGCCATATTTTGAAAGTACTGGTACATATCTTGACAACTTGATTGCTGATAAGCAAAACATTTTGAGACTATATCAACAATGGACTAATGAAACAAATACTAAATGTTTTGGGTGGAGTTTTCCTTTGAGACACATTTTAGTCAGCACTATATAATAGCACATGCATAAATGGAGTCAGACTRTTAGAACTGATGACAGGCACATCTATAAGAAAATGCAAGCTTTAAGCCTATGGCACTAGGCCGAAGTCTATAGTCTCGATGACCATGACTGGGTCAGCCTCACAGCTCTTGCTCACCTGTGGRTGTCTGATTGAAGGTCTGGACGGTCCGCTGGACCATGTTTATAACCCGGTCCACCTTAAACATGCGCATGTCCTCCTCATCCAGAGCAATGTCTCCCCAAAAGGCAGCTGAAACAGACACCGAGAGAGAAAGCATGTCAGACATATTTAAGGTTTTTTCACAATATTGGACATCGTTTTGCACCGTTTTGCACCGTCCATTAGCCTCAAGGTTTTCCTGCTCTGCAGTCGGACAAACCACGTGGATCACATAGACAGCCATTCAAACCAAGGGTGAAAAAGCTAGACAGTGATACACACGCGCACAACCACACACAATCCCTCCCCTCTCTTTAGCCCTCTCAAACAGACACACAGAGTTGTGAAACAGCAGTTATGTGAATGTTTGAATAACAGGAGAGGAGTGCGGTCTGAATCTCAGAGCTCTATAAACTCCAAGCTAAATAAATCATATTATCAGGGGAGGGAACATCTCTGTATGACATTCAACGGAGGACATATGAAATCAATTAATAAGAGCTACATTCAAGAGCTTTTAGAGCAGCATACCCCAGATGTGCTGGGTCAATCCAGTCGCCGCTACGAGAACGGAGGGAAAATGTCATGTCCTGATATTCTTGTACCGTTAATTAGTCCTCAAGCAGACCTAATACTGCGAGTTGCTGCCTCGATACTGTATATGGGGCACCTTGAACAAGTAATAGGTTTTTAAATGAGGCCAAGGAGAAGGAAAAATAACCAAACAGTCACCCTTTATGAGGAATATGCTTTATGGGATTCCTTTCTAAAATGTCCTATTTCTGTAGCATTTAGGGTAGGAGTCCTCTCCACAGAGACACGCCACTCTGTTTTACAAGCTTTCAACACCAGCACGTTTGCTGGATTTACAGCCTGTTCTTTGTGAAGGAGTGGAGTGAAGGGGTGGAGGAAGGGAGGGAAGGAAGGCGGAAGAGAGAAGGGGTGGCAGGTTAATCCATGTCTGAACAGGAAGATGAGAGCAGGAGGAAAAGGGGAGGAGGAGGGCATAAAGCCTCACTGCCCACCTCATAACCCTGTGGGGAAGAGAAGTGAGAGAGGGCATAAAGCCTCACTGCCACCTCATAACACTGTGGGGAAGAGAATGTGAGGAGGCATAAAACCTCACTGCCCACCTCATAACCCTGTGGGAAGAGAATGTGAGGAGGGCATAAAGCCTCACTGCCCACCTCATAACCCTGTGGGAAGAGAATGTGAGGAGGGCATAAAGCCTCACTGCCCACCCATAACCCTGTGGGGAAGAGAATGAGTGAGGCATAAAGCCTCACTGCCCACCTCATAACCCTGTGGGGAAGAGAATGTGAGGAGGGCATAAAGCCTCACTGCCCACCTCATAACACTGTGGGGAAGAGAATGTGAGGAGGGCATAAAGCCTCACTGCCCACCTCATAACACTGTGGGGAAGAGAATGTGAGGAGGAGGGAGAAAGATTATCCTTTGAAAACATGTTTTCACTGTGTGTGAGGGTTCTACTCCTTGGGGATAGGAGGCAGAGTAGCAAGAGATAGATCAAGTCAGACCTAATGGAGTTCTCTGCTGTGGCTGGAGTGAATATGGTACTGATTACTGTGTGTTCACAATTTGAGCGTGAAAGTAGGTAACCCCAAGAATTACCCAGAGTTGTTGAAAATCAAGTGCAATAGTGAAAGATGGACAACTAGGAACTGACAAACTGTGGTCTAGGAATCAAAGTGAAAGCATATGTTCAGCGTGTATAGTTGTTTTTAGAACACTACAAAAGCATCTAAGACAAAGCTCTTTTATAACTGAGCTATCATTGGCCCGGCCCTTGATAACAGTCAGATAGTGGTGTGTGATTATCTCAAAGAGAAAGGAAGAGAAAGAAAACAATAGAGGAAAAAAGGTTTTGGCTTGTGTCCCTTATCCACCAGAGGAGAATTATTGAAACAGTATGTAGCTGGCTGAGATGCAGCCAGTCTCCCACAAGCAACAGAGAGGGTCAGAGAGGGCATGTTGTAGAGCGGTGGGGCTAGGCAGGATTACAGGCTAATGACAGCAATAAGAAAATATGTAGATCTCTGCCTGCAAGATAGGGCACGCTCAGAGTTCTGCGGGCAGGTTTGAAATACCAGAAGTCAAAGGGATCCTCGAATTTGCACTCAGAAAAATGCTAAATTGCTGTGTGTTACCAAATCCCCGAAACACTAAACAGACTATTCCTAATCAGCACTAATACAGAAACTCTGTGCCAAGAGTATATCTGATCATTGCTAGCTCCCAGCTGTCCATACAGTATGCAATGGATACAAACTGTCTTACTTCTTACTTTTGATTCCTAGAACTGACTGACAGCATTAAAGGATGAGAGAACAGACAAGCACTTGGACAAAACCAACATAAATTTGGGGCTGATGTCACAGAGAGGACAGCAAAGTACTCTTCCCTTTAACACAGTGGAAGATGTAAATGCAGCTGCAATTTGAAGAGTTACCCTGCTTTACCTAATTCTTAATGCTACAGTAATACTGCACTCAGTTAGTTATTAGCAGTGATTTACTGGCCTAATGCTAGAACTAACCACACAACAAGGTGCAGGATTGTCCCCCTACCCCTACCCCACTGCCCTACACAGAGGGCTAATGTATTCTTCGTCCATGGCAGACACCCACTCATCCACAAAACATTCTGGGGACAAGCTCTTAATCCAGCCTATAATTGTTCCCTGACAACAGCGAAGATTGAAATGAGCAAATGCACAGCCCCTGCGGCATTAGGCCTCATTTCCACAGGCTTCCCAGTCGTCGTGGAGAAGCTGCAGGTTTAAGGAAAATCTCGCAGCGATTGAGAATTAATCCCATTGTCTCCTGGCTTGAATTATCCACGGTCACAAACTGAATCTCTGGAATCTTCAATATGGGGCACCGGGCAGAGGACAGGATGGCCAGTTGTTTTTTAAACTGAGAAACCCCACTGTATGTGCACCCCTGTCAAAACAGACTAAGCAAAGAAAGACTAGTAGTGTAGATTCAAACCCAGAGAGAGAGCGCGAGAGAGAGAGAGTGGCAGATGGGAGCAGATCATTATTGAGCATAGCACTGCTGCCACTATCTCTCTCTTTCCAGCAACATTCATTAACTAAATGACAACAGCTGCAGGCATGGTATTAATATCAACAGGAATTTAAAAGATGAACAATTTGATCATTTCTGCTCTGATAGATAGTTTCATTCCAGTTGATAGATTATATGGTTTTCAGTGTCCTAACATAAACATCTATGATAGGAAAACACACAACAGGCATTTTTATCAGCGCGACACGCTCGGTGGCTGGGACAAAGATGGTTTTCATGTGGACATAATGTGAAGATAAAAACGGCCTTTGATGAAACATTTGATTGCACTTTGTGTGTATGTTACACTTTGACCCTCCGTTGCAACCTGGACTCAGGGGTAGACTTAACATAGTAAATGCTAATCTGTCTCCCTCCATTTAGTATGATATACATGTTACAATTTGTATGGTATGTATTAATTTGTGGATGTCCATCATCCATTTTGTATGATATGTTACGTATTACAAGTCACATGATATGTTACGAATCCCAATTTTTTTGTGGCTAACGTTAGCTAGGCTAATGGTTAGGGTTAAGAGTTAAGGTTAGGGTTAAGAGTTAGGTTAAAGGGTTAAGGTTAGAGGAAGGGTTAGCTAACATGCCCAAGAGAATGTAATTGCAAAGTTGCTAACTAGCTAAAATGCTAAAGTTGTCCGTGATGATATTCGAACACACAACTTTTGGGTTGCTAGACGTTCACGTTATATGTTGACCCATCCACCCCGACCAACCACCCTCCTTTCTTTTTTGATTTAAAGCTGCAATATGTAACTCACATAGAAGTATGAGTTATAGATCTGTCATTCTCATTGAAAGCAAGTCTAAGAAGCAGTAAATCTGTTCTGTGTGCCAATTCTATGCTTCCCGTTCRTAAGTTTCATTTTTGCTTCTATTACATTCGATTTTTAACACCAGCATCAAAAAGCTGAAAATACAATATTTTTGGTAATTGAAAATATATTTCACAGTGGTTTAGATCATACAATGATTCTCTGTTTTGTCACAAACTGAAATTAGGCAAAGTATTAGAATCTTAGCAAACAGGAAATGGCAGAGCGATTTCTGCATAGTGCACCGTTAAGTAACCTTCTGTCTTATGTAACCATACTAAATTTAACGTCACACTAATTTCAGTGTCTCGGATTTAAGTTTACTATGTTATGTCTAGTCTATGTAACCAGGCTGCCCCCTCCCCCATAGCTGGAAGGAATGTCTCTTTAGATAATCTTAACCATCATAATCCCTTTAATCTCAGACCACCCCCATCAATCTGTGTCCTGTAAGATTACGCACAAGATCTCTATCAAATTAAACACCACTTGATTCAGGGAATTCCCAGGACATGGCCTCCTTAGTGTCAGACACACACCATGACTGACTGACACTCTTTACCGGCAATTGTCCCTGTGTGACTGCCAGGGCACCACATCTGCTACATCATCTAAAAATGAACACCACTGTCACACAACGGAAAGTTGGATCAGTAGGGCCACAGTGCAGGCAACGTGAGGCTAAGACCTAAAGACATCTGTAGGACTCAGTTTCCCTGAAGAAAAATTGCATTTTCCCATCGAAGACCCTGAGATGAGGGGTGGAGAAAAAAAACAGTTGACGTGTGCTTGAAATGCATTACAATGACATGGCGACGCCTTTCACAGTGACTGTGTTCTTTAACAAACTTTGCATTTGAATTCCAATGGAAGCCAATACTGTATTGAGTTAAGATGATTACCATCTGATGTCAGTACAAGTATCACTTTTCAGGTTTCATTCTGTGCCTGCAAACCCTATCTGACGCAACACATACTGGCTAAAATGAGACAACAGGGAGATACAGCAACAGGAGGCACAACGAGTATACTGTATCTTTAAAATGCCTGAGAGAAAAAAACAAAGAAAGCATCATGAATAGTGTGGCAACAGCATCTTACAATCTATGAAAAGCTTATAACTCCAGTAAGAGCTGGTTGGTGGAATTATGGGTGGGAGTATTTGAAATATTATGCCCCTTTCCTGTAAAAACAACTCCAGCTGTTAATCTTAAACAAATGCTTATCTTGACATTTCCTCACACTGCAACTTCAGCCCAAGGCAGGAGAACAAATTCAACTTGTATACTCATTTCAAAGATAACTAGGGTGTAATTAGGAGAGAAGTTCCAGAGAAGCCTCAAGCTAAAGCCCCAGATTCAAGGTGGGATAATACTCCAATAGAAGCCTAGAAGTCTCATCAGGCACCACAGCAGAGATCAGGCCAGAGTTACTGCCACTCCACTCCTATTATTGACACCATGAAGACAGCTTCAGCTGGAGAGCCACACGTCCAGAGCCTGTCTCAATTTACGCATTTCACACTCCATCAGGCCCATTAGCTAGATCTAATTTCCCAGATTTATCCATGTCTAAAATGTAAGCTTAATGTTGACTGACAGTGTTCTCCAATAACTTCCTAACTGTATATCCATAACATTTTCAAATAATCATTAGAGTTCCATGATCATGTAACCATTGCAACACATTACATCTTATCACTAAATCTGCCACATCTTGGCAATGCATTGCTAGTCAAGAGCGCTAGCTACATAGCTAGCTACATAAGGTACAGATCTGAGATTAGAGAAGAGTTGCTTCAAATATGACTTGAATTCATTAGTCAAGCTGAGATATGCCTAAAGATGCATTGAGTCACAAATAGACTTCAAACCCTCTTAAAATATCCCATGAATAAAAAATAATGTTCAAAATCAAAAGAGAGACTTCTAAGAAACTACAGGTTGGGAAAACAATACTATATCCAGATGAACAGTAATGAAGATCAAATGAATAGTCAAACTGAATGACAAATGGGACTGAATTGTAAAGAAGTCCCCATTTTGCTTGTTTAGCATCTCATTATTGTTGCTTAATTGGGCGTGCRTTGAGTCATTTAAATGAGCACTCCCACGGCATTTGTTATTTCTTAGTGCTGACAACCAAATTGTCCCACTCCCCACAAATGCACACACATTATGGCACCCTAATCACCTGAAAACTACAGGAGCAAACCTGTTGATGTAAACTACATTGTGTGTGGGGTGGGCTGGTTTGTATACATTTCATCTTCCATACATGGCTGCTTACCCTTTAGATAACTATTTGCCTTGTAATGATAATGGGTCTTAGAGCTTTCTAGGGGCAGGTCCCAATATGAACTAAATAATGAAATAGCGATGTAAAGTTTAGAAGTAAATCAACAAACCATATAACAGCCATTATCAAGCCATACTACGAGTAAAACATTCCTACTGCTTTTTTGCTGACTAGAGTCACCCCTCAAAGAGGTGCCTCCAGTGACAAACATCTGGTTCTTACTGTCAATCGCACTAGTAACTACATCGGTTTGAGAATAACCATTCACACTTCGCTATCTGTTTGAGAATGACTATAGACGCTAGGATCACATTTTGCATTGTGAGTTATATAAAGATCCAGGATTTGAACCCAGACATGTGAGCTCTCCATGTCTGACAAGAGAACAGGGCCTCAAGCAACAAGCTTCCTCTGGGTCATACTCTCAACAACTGAGGACACCTGAAATAAAATCAGGGAATTATCGAACTAAACTTGTCAGATGATAAAAGGCATCAGACGGCTGCCTGCCTTCGAACCATCCCTCATCACCCCATAATCCTGTGTTTATTATCAAGTCAGAGACTAGCTCATAGCCAAATGCACAAGTAAAGGCGGGAATGATTAAAGGCTTGGGTTATATGCACACATGCAATTCTCYGGGCCAGTAAACAGCCCCGGGATAAGCTGCCAAGCCCCTCTGAATGGGCTGCACTCACCTTACGCTGGTGTGGCCAGTCTGCCCAGCCTGCCCTCCACCTTCCAGCAGCTCTGCCCTGGCATGGTGTGAATGACCTACAGTCTGTGGGAACTGCCAGAGCCAGTCAGAGGGGAGAGGAGAGGGGCTGGGCGAGACGGAAAACCACTTGCATAAGCGAGGGCAGGGGGTTGCTTGAGACTGGTCTCCTCTCCCTCCCTATAGGCTACACAGCAGATGTCTCTTGGTAATGCTTAGAGTAGAGGAGCTCAAACACAGGGCAAGCCCGCAGACTGATGTCAGAATACAAATTAGGATACGATTTAAAATTCAGGAGACTCAACCCTTGCAAGACGCTCCTTGGTAGATTAAGTCATCTACCCCATTATAATCCATAATCAAATGTCAACTCAGTTTCTGCTCTCTTGAAGATCTATCATTATTTAAATAGAGAAGACATTGAGCGTGACTTGCTCTCATCCATTTTTTATATAGAAAGTGAGTGGATCTAATCTCAATGGGTTCTTAAAGTCTTAAATTAGTTTCTGGGATGCTACCAAGGTTGGAGCTCTGTGAACTAAGGCATTTTCCATCATTTAACTATCAGCTTTAAAATGGCTTTTCCCAATATACATTTTTTATGAATGTTAGCAAATATATTTTGCTCAAGTGAAKCTAAAGTTAAATTATTTGTTTATTTTATTGTTTAATCTTGTCAGCTGGAAAGCACACTGTCCATTGTATTGATCTACAACTAACCTTGAGCAGCAGATAGCTATCAAATTGACTCAATGCAATGGTGTCCTTAAGGGGAAATAAGAGTAGAAATCTATACAGGCACGAGGCCAAGTAAGTGAAGGAACACAACAGCAGTTTTGATTGCTGACAGTCATTGTCACCTTTTGCACTCTAGCATTTTGAACAAGTAAACTAGTGAGTGAGAGAGTGAGTCAGTGAGCGAGTCATTGAGTGAAGACGTTTGAGTGAGATGAAATAGGGCTGAATCATAGGTGCAGCATATCTTTGGGAAAAGAGTACAAAAGTTGGATCCGGGTCAACATCAGCCATCCCTTGGATTATTTAACAAATGTAGAGCATGCTGAAGGAGCAGGTGGAAAGAGCTGGAAGAGCTGGGATTGAGGAGGGGAGAGGGGGCTCTGAGAGGCTTGACGTGGGTGGGAGTTATTCTTGCAACTGTCTCGCCACCACCTGTCCTAAACAATGCCCAGGGGTAACATTGAACATAATAACACTCTGTTCATAATGATGATGGGAATGGTATATCATCATTACTAAAATAAGTAATTATTTCTTGACATTTGATTGCTACAGCTCGTGACTTAGAGTCCCTGCCTAAATACACTACAGAGCTTGCTTGTTTTGGTAATTTGCTCTCTAGACAAATGAAAGACATCATGTTGGGTAAACGGGATACTCGGCAAGCTACAAATGGACACCATGGACCTTGATCCATAGCAAACACTGCAAATTACATCTTTGTTCATGTTGCATTCTCAATTCCAGCCTATACATATAATCCTTATTTGAAGACACATCATTTTTTACATTTAGGAATACCACTTTGGAGCACTTGTACTYATTGATTGACCCTGCTTCTGGGAGGCTCCTTACCTGGAGTCATGTGTAGGGCTTTTAATAAATTCCCTGGCTTTCCAAAAATCCTGGTTGGAAGATTCTGGATTTCCTGCTTATTCCCTCCTGATTCCGGGTTACCTCCAACCGGGATTTTYGGAAAACCAGGGAATTTATTGAAAGTTGCCTGAATTTTGCAACCCTAGTCACGTGTCAGTTATCCTACTATTTACAAGTGACATATAACAATTTGTCCTGACCACTGAGATAACAGATACTGATGATTTACATAAGGGTTGCTCCTCTAAACATATCTATGTAGGGAGTTGAGAGTAGAGGAAGCAACCTCTTGAACCCCCCCAAAAAAACACATCACTCCTTACTATGTACAAGAGGAGTATAAACAAGCTACATGAAATATGAGCAGTGTGTGTGTGATGCATTCTGTACTGCAACACGCCACTTGAATTATAATCTGCCACTTGAATTATAATCTGCCTCTGCAGCAATTTAGAGTGGCTGGTATATGGTCTTCTATGTCATGCTCAACCCAGCTTCTTCTCATTACAAAAATAGGACAAATAATCCAGGCCACTGGACTGYTGAGAGAGGAAGAGGAGGTGACGGAGGACTGAATTGACAAGGACCTGAATAAGAGTAAGACTTTACACATGGTCAATTCCACTGTAACAGAATGATGCTAAGACTCTTTAAAATGTATGTAAAACAAAAACCACTGATTGAAAAGTTAAACAAACCACACAACTCTATGCACGAGGACTACTTTTAACAATTTCTGCTGAACATTTTACAAAAACACATTTACCTGAAGAACAGGGCAGATGCAAAGTTTGGTAAAAGAATGACGGTTTGTGCTGTTTGTGCCATCACTCTGTTTACCATGGAATTGCCCACATCCCCTGCATGATGCTGTCAAGCGAGAATGAGACATATACAAGCACCAAAACATTTAAGTACCAGGGAGAACTTTCAGAGGGGTCATTTCTAAGAGGAGCCATGTCTCTATCTGTAACATAAATGTATTCACCAGATGAGGAAAAAATCTCTCAYAATTCCCCAAAGACACTAGGAGATACAGTGAATTCACAGCACAGTGTTTATTACGATGACAACTGAGATATCCTCTTCTATACAAAATATAGGCCTATTCTGTTATGAATGTTGACTTTATATATTTGGAGACATCAGCTAGACAGGGGATGGTGCAATCCGACACTTCAACAGAACTGGATGTAGCTAATCCAAATGTTTTGATTTAGTTTAATTAGGCTGCACTTATTGTCTGGATTATGAATAAAGACTCCTTCAACCTTGGCTATGGGAGAAGAAGACCCATGATGATGAGAGCAATGTCCAAGGAAACTTGCAGATAACAGCCAACATATAATTAGAAGAACACATACTATATGGATCTAATGGTTTTTAGAGGGGGTCAGAAGTGGAGATCATTCATACATAAGGATGAAATAGATCAGGGGTGTATTCACTATGAGCCAAACAGAACCAAACGGAAGCAAACGGAACGAAAATGGGAGGGACCTACCTGAATTTGTCCAATAGAAATTCTCGGGTTCGTTGCAAAACATTTCTCGTTTGGAGTAAACGGTTAAATGTTTTCCAACAGAAATTGCGTAATGAATACACCCCATATGTAGCATACAACACCCCAATCTCCAGCCGCTTGTTTTCAGTGGTCGCGTGAACAGCCGGTGAAGTAAATGCACGTCATTTTGCGCAATGACAAAACCAGGTGGGGAACACAAGAGCCTCATAATAACATAGTAGAATGCAGTGTTTTTCTTCACGACCAAGGCCTGGATAGACTAAGTAAATGTAACAACGGCAAGGATTTTAATAATTTCAACCGACAGTTCAATGGGTGATAATTTGGTGCTATCCAAATGAATCTTCCAAGTTAGGCTATACATTTGATTAAATAGGCTATTCTAAAAATGCCATATTTTTGACAACTACACAGACAGGTAAAACATTAAATATACTCTTAACTATAGATAAAGATATGGCGAAACTTTAAAACAAATAGCATTTTCCATTATGTTCTTCCAGTAAAGATTCCAAACTTTTTTRCCATGCTTTGAAAAATGTACCCTGAGAAATTACATTGATGTCCTCGGTATATTTCCACAAGTGCCATCTTTCCACCATGAGTTATGCCAACAGTATGTTACTATGTTCAATCATGTGTAAATCAGCAAAACTATGACAATAGGTCAAAAATAAAGAATCATWAAAAAAATCAATTTTAAAACTCGATTCACCGCTGTCATCTCCAAATGAATTTCCCTCACTTCCAAATACATAAAAGCATTTCGTGGCATGTTTTAGGTCCACATAAATGTTGGATAAAAAGCATTCCAAAAGCTTACCAGCTTTACAGGGATCCTTATAGTCGATCACATCTGAGGTGGCAGTGGGCTCCACATAGTAGCTTGTTTCTATTGCTTCTAGATCGATCGCCGATATCACGCAAAGGAAGGATAGAAGAAACAAACATCTCGTTGTGAGATCCATGATTCGTGAGTGAGGGGTACAGCAAAAGACGAGAAATAAGAGGTAAGGAACGAGAGGGACAGAAAGAGAGCGAGAGAAAATGGGAGGTTTTGGGGGAAATGAGATCTCTCCGGAGGGCGGGTTTAAAATCAGAGCTCAGCCTCTCCACAATGTCTTGATTCTGGGACAGTGATTCGCTCCCCTAGCCGTGCTCCGGGCTAGTGCATTTGCCAGCAAACTTCGGTGATCGTGGCACATCATCACGTTGGTATGTCTGGAGAGGGGCCACGGCTATGGGAAAATACTTTATATTAGCCTATATAAAATGATAACCCTTAAACTGAATGTATWTTTTTTTACACCTTCTGGAAAGCCTTTCAATTTTTACAATGTTTGAAAAAATATATAACATTTTATATTATATTATATAACATTTAATTTCAACACAGCACAAGATCTGGAAATGTGCGTGCATGGACAATATCCTGGAAAATTAAGAGCATCATTCTTATGATACCTCCTGGTCAATGTGTATGTTTTTTTTATGTGATTTGAGAGTCAGTAAAATCTCAAATCTCTCATCATTCCAAAGCTACAAATCACCAAAGTGACATTTTGTGTATCATCATGCCCCTCTCTCTGCTCTTATAGTCCACACACGTGCACGCACACACACGTATACACTTTTATTCATGGGTGACATTGTCAGATAGGGTTCCCTTACAACAGACACAAGGTAGAAATCTTCTGTGTGCGACAGTGACCATTATCACAGCCTATTGAACATTACTATCACTTCATTAGATATCCAACTACAATTAGAGAAAAAATAAATTCATGGTTAAATAAAAAGGGAGTTACTGTGTATCATTTTAAATATAGGCAATGGTTTTTATTGAGTTAAGCGCCACCTGTTGCCAACACATAGAATTATCATATTTTACACTACAGTTATGGAAATATTTTACCTGCAGAGAAAACCCTGATCACTCATTGATTTGTTATCTAAAAATAAACATGAAGAATGATGAAACTATTTTAATGTGTACGTGATTGTGAAGAAACCCAAAAGGAGGGCATGACAAATAAGGTACAGCAATGGATTACTCAAAAATAGTAACTTAATCTGATTATTAGATTATTTTCATTTCTATCACATATATTATAAAAAAACTTGCACCAAATATTCAATAGAGGAATAATGAAACACAATGCTGCAGACTGATCATTTCCTAACTAACTGCCCACCCAACTCCCCAGCATCCTTGGGCCAATGCTGGCTCAGCTGCCCACTGTATCTTGTTGATGAAGTGGCATCACTGCTAAAAGGTCAGCTTCAATGTCAAGTTCCAGGGAAAGCTTTCCCAACCCTCATTCTTTGTGTAATCATAGGCCAACTACATTACTCAAAGTTTGCAAAAACACATAGATTAGGTAGCTTTTAGTGTACTCCTTTTTCCACTGAAACTAGAGATGAGTTGAGATTAGTTGAGTACGTGATTTGTCATGTGTCTCAGCCCATTGCTTGGGGAGTGAACAGGATGGAGCTGTGTTGACTAAATAAAAGTGTCCTTTTGACACAAAGATCATGATGAAATTGCAGTTTGATTTTAGCAACCAAGGAGAGCAAATTTGGCCGTTTTTGACATTTCAAATAGTTTAGAACAGACAGGAAAAGCTTTAATTTACACTGAAAGGTGACTTCTGAGTCGTGTGAATTTTTTTTGGCCATTTCAGTGTGTTTGAGGCAATGCATTCGGAAAGTATTCAGACCGCTTGACTTTTTCCACATTTTGTTACATTACAGCCTTATTCTAAAATGGATGAATCTACATCAAACTACACACAATACCACATAATGACAAACGAAAACAGGTTTTCAGAATTTTTTGCAAATGTATAAAAAACAAAACAGAAATACCATAAGTATTCAGACCCTTTGCTATGAGCTCGAAAATGAGATCAGGTTCATCCTGTTTACATTGATCATTCTTGAGATGTTTCTACAACTTGATTGGAGTCCACCTGTGGTAAATTCAATCGATTAAACATGATTTGGAAAGGCACACACCTGTCTATATAAGGTCCCACAGTTTACAGTGCATGTCAGAGCAAAAACCAAGCCTTGAGGTCAAAGGAATTGTCTGTGGAGATCCAAGACAGGATTGTGTCAAGGCACATATCTGGGGAAGGGCACCAAAAAATGCCTGCAGCATTGAAGGTCCCCAAGAACACACTGGCCTCCATCATTCTTAAATGGAAGAAGTTTGGAACCTCCAAGACTCTTCCTAGAGCTGGCCGCCCGGCCAAACTGAGCAATCGGTGGAGAAGGGCCTTGATCAGGGAGGTGACCAAGAATCCGATGGTCACTCTGACAGAGCTCCAGAGTTCCTCTGTGGAGATGGGAGCACCTTCCAGAAGGACAACCATCTCTGCAGCACTCCACCAATCAGGCCTTTATGGTAGAGTGGCCAGACGGAAGCCACTCCTCAGTAAAAGGCACATGACAGCCCACTTGGAGTTTGCCAAAAGGCACCTAAAGGACTCAGACCATGAGAAACAAGATTCGGTGGTCTGATGAAACTAAGATTGAAGTCTTTGGCCTGAATGCCAAGCGTCACGTCTGGAGGAAACCTGGCACCATCCTTAAGATGAAGCATGGTGGTGGCAGCATCATGCTATGGGGATGTTTTTAAGCGGCATGGACTGGGAGACTAGTCAGGATTGAGGGAAAGATGAATGGACCAAAGTACAGAGAGATCCTTGATGAAAACCTACTCCAGAACGCTCAGGACCTCAGATTGGGACGAAAGTTCACCTTCCAACAGGACAACGACCCTAAGCAAACAGCCAAGACAACGCAGGAGTGGCTTCGGAACAAGTCTCTGAATGTCCTTGAGGTGCCCATTCAGAGCCCGGACTTGAACCCGATCGAACAGCTCTGGAGAGACCTGAAAATAGCTGTGCAGCAACGCTCCCCATCCAACCTGACAGATCTTGAGAGAATCTGCAGAGAAGAATGGGAGAATCGCCCCAAATGCAGGTGTGCCAAGCTTGTAGTGTCATACCCAAGACGACTTGAGGCTGTAATTGCTGCCAAAGGTGCTTCAAAAAAGTACTGAGTAAAGGGTCTGAATAGTTATGTAAAAGTGATATTTCTGTTTTTTTTCCTTTTTTATACACATGCAGAAATTTCTTAAAACCTGTTTTTGCTTTATCATTATGTGGTATTGTGTGTAGATTGATGYGGGGGAAAAAACTATGGAATCCATTTTAGAATAAGGCTGTAATGTAACAAAATGTGGAAAAAGTCAAGGGGTCGGGAATACTTTCCGAATGCACTGTAGATCACTCATGTTGTGTTACAGTAATAGTCCCATACTGCAGTGTGAATATGATATTTCACATCATGGGTCGCTGAAGGAATGGACATGAACTGTAGGGAAGTTAGTTGACAGAGGTCTCTCGCTATCTTCCTGATGGGCATATGTATCGTKTGCTTATAATAGACAAAGCCTGGKTTATATAAGAGCTAAAACACACTGTCCTCTATCTTGTCGGACCGTTACCCATGTGTGTAACGCAGACACAGTGCAGAGGATGTCTGCTAAATGAGTAGGTCTATATTAATGCAGCTGCCTGTGAGAATGATTATGCACTCACATCATTTAATGCAAATTAAATTCATTCAGTGCGCAGGAGACAGTTCAATTATTGTATTCTGAATTGGAATAAGGTTTGGAGATGATATGCTTGTTCAATTCTTCACTAAAATCCAATTGAGCTATTCAAACTTACATGAAAATCCCCAAACGATGGTGCCAAGCATTATCATTACAATCCGCCAGCCGCAGAACTTTGGATATAACATTATAAATATAATTTAGACCAACACCTTTTGAAAATTAAAGTTCAGTGAAGACAAAGTGGATTTCTTTCTCTTGATTATATTACTGAAAGGTAAGGACTCCCAGAGAGAACCGCACTTTTGTACCTTTTAAAAGTAAAATGTTTATAAATGTAGATCTGTAAATTCACATTTTCAACACAGGAGTAGTCCACCTACTTATAAACATGATCATTGTCACGCTACATAGAAAATATTTTTTCTGAACATTGAGAAATCAATTCCATGGTTCGGCTTTTGAAACATCTTGCCAGGCCAAAAGGCTTTAATTAAACATGAAACAATATTAGCTGTAAAATTCCACCTAGCATAATGATGGTCAAATTAGAAATCCATTGACCTAACGGAAGCCAAACAAAGTTACAGAGCAAAGCATATAGAAAAAAAACTGTTGTAATGCTCTCAAAAGACAGGCTTAATTTAAAGATCAAATGGTCAAGAAAATAACATAACAGGTAACAACAATTACAATATTTCTCCCCTCTACACATATACAACTATCATATGGCTGTTACATTATCCATTGCCTGTAAGTCAGAGATATCCTATTCAATGATGCTGAGGGTTACAAAAGTGTCAACTGAGATCTTGTGACAAAAATAAAATACTTTCAATATTTTATACCATCTTCAACTCTTAACTGAAATGAGTGTGACCATACATATATATGGCTGTTGGGCTGATGAAGTTTCCTGCAGCATGGAGACTGGTCCACTACACAAGTCAACTCACACCATGGGGAAGGAACCCTTCGCCAAGTGTTCATCTGTTGCATTGGGGAGAGAATAGACATAAGAGCAGGGGGTACATGGCTACACTCCTTTACTATGGAGTCGGGTCATAGCCAGTCCAGCCACTCCTCCAGGATGACAGTATCACATCTGGCATGATGCGTGCGGTCTTTGGGTTCATCACTGCAATAGAGTATTTTGATTTGAAAACAAATCTTAATTTTAGAAAATGTGATGGAGAAGTTAACATATTGCTGCTCGTGAGACCCACCTTCATATCAGGTGGTTTGGACAGCATCAGTGGCCTCTCAGCCTGGCCCAGCGTAGTCATTCTGCTGGGCTGTCCTCGCAGCATCACAGTTATAATGGTGGGGGCTCTGAGCCCTGCTGCCAACAAAGTGATGGTATGGGTTACACATCTARTCAGATATGTATACTAGAACTGGGTGTCAAGCCTAGTTCAGACAGCATTTTCCCTCAGACACAGCAAAGCAGACATTCCAACTGAAATTCCTGAATAGCGGGTGTCCAGCAGTGTGTGCTAATCCAATGAGGAAAAAAAAATAACATCTCTAAATCAAATTAAATAGTTCTTAAAATACAACTCCGTGCCCAAGGGCTTCTTTTGCATTTTGCCTGTATTGTCATGTCTGGCTTGCTTTTCTCAAATGGTAAGAATAGTCCATGTCAGGAGATGTAGACTAGAGAGAGACGAGTACCGTTTTACTCTTAGCGTAAATTATTATTAATCCAGGTTTGAACTTTGTACAGAATWACAAAAAAATAAGCTATCAAAGACAACAGCAATCCTGGGAAAGGAGCGGACAACTTGGATATCGCAACAGCAACACCCATTTCTCGATCAAAAAAAGAGGAATGAAAACATGGGTTATTTTCCAGTCTTTATTGCAATGATAGAAACAGGTGGTATGCCGGATGTGAATATTATTGCTACTTCTCCTCATACTCTTTCCTCTCTACAAAGTCCAGTGAGTCCGTGGGTCCTTGCGTGCATCTGGAATCATGGCGGCTGCTTGCTTGTTGCAGGTGATTTAATTAATGGATTTACAAAATGTAACATGAAGAACAAGCAATCAAAATGAAACAAACATAAAAAGGCATCTACCGAGTGGACAGATCTGGTGAACAAATGCAGTCTGAACAGGGCCATTGACATCGTCAGTTGTCATGTGACATTTAGGCGATATTCAAAACGCCAAAATGCAAGAATGTCCATTTGTTTTTGGCCCTCTTGATTCACAATTATCGTGACAACAATTTTGTATCAATGAGTTCCATGTATCAAGGAAACTACGGGCAAACATGAACATATTCAAAGATTCTCATGTAAGCATTTTGAACATTTACATTTGACATGTGTAGACTAATACATAAACAATATGTATTAAAACATGACTTCATCAAACTGCTAATTCCAATGTCACATCCACCTGGATCATGTATTCATTGATGTTTTCCTTATGGCTCTTCCAAACATGAACATTAGTACAAAAACACATCATCCCTTACGATACAAATCTGTACACTTTGATGTTTCATGGCTGCAAGTCTGGCTTTCCTGATACTGACCACACCTAGGATCCTCATGGATGACTATCTGCATACACATTATTGATCATGCTGTCCACCATCTCAGTCAGCTATCTGTAGTGTGGCCAAGGTGACCTGGCGATAGGGCCCGTCCTGCTATTCTAGCTTTTCCGAAAATCAAGGGGTTAAGGAGAACCCGGGCATTCAGCGTGGCCGCCGTGGTTTGGCAGTTCGGGACGTACCGGCACTCTGGGTGGAGATGTGTGCCAGACTGGGGAGGCTGCTCGCCAGCTTGGCCAGCCCACCATTGGTGAGTAGCTGGTGGATGGCAGTGGTCTTGGACAGCCCTCCAGTGGAGACCACAGGCACTGCCCGGAGCAGAGTGCTGCTGCCAGTACCTATGGAGCTAAGGACCTGACCCTGGGGCTTCCCACCAGAGGCCTGGGGGGAGAGGAGAGGTGGAGTCAGTCAGACAATGAGTCAGCACACAGACACAAACTCACAATACTGAGTAGACTTTTTGCAGGTTCATGAGAACAGTCCAGGGTGTACCTGAATGCTGCCCATGCTAGCTGTGGTGGTGGGCAGGCTAGGGGATTTGGTCACGATCTCCTGAAGACTGAAACTTAGGCCTTGGAGGAGGCTGCTGGCGGAAGGTGCTGCACACAAACACAGCGAGAATGAATCAGCACTGCTCACATTTACACACAGTCAATACCGAAGGCTCAACAACACAACTACTGACGACAGTTGAGATCCACCCATATTCGTCCAATCGACAAAACAACCTCTGGTAGAAAAGTCCAACGGTTAAGCTGCCATAGATAATGCAGAAGTAACGCTACAAGTAATCAATAACATTGTTTGCTCAGATCGGTTGTTCTCATGAAGTGCTCAAAATCAGGACATAAAACAGAACTCTCGTCTTTTTAAATGTGTGATGGATTTGCTGTTCCTCTGCATTACAACTAACAAATCAGTGAAAATATTCAGTGTCTAGAGTCTAGAGATCTAGTCATCTTTGAGATCCGCTGCTGTGCCGAGTTAGGACAGTCGTGCAGGCAGGTAGGAGATACCTTGGGCAGAAGCAGGAGCTTGCGCCTGGACTGGTGAGGAGGACCCTGACACCATGCAACTCTGCAGGTTGTGGAAAGTGCTGGACCCCGAGCTCAGGGCACTAGACACCTCTGTCAGACTACCAGACCTGCAGCAACACACATAACCAGAGCTGTGGTAGCTACCCACCCCATAGTTTTTTCCCTATTCAACAACTTCCAACCAGAGTCCAAAACTCAATCCYTTTGCTGCACACAGAGCTGCCCAACAGGAGATTGTCTGGGGAGTTGGAGATCATTGTGTGTGCGTGCGTGTGTCAGGCCTACCGCTGGGATGTGAGGAGTCCAGAGAGTTCCTTGGCTCCAGACACAGTCTGTCCAACAGTCACAGCCAGGGGCTTTCCAGAAGGACCCCCTGCATTAGAACAGACAATTTTGAAAATAAGCCACATCTGATCAGACAACACCACACTATAACATTGAAAATGGTTTCTATTGACTTTAGAAATGGTGGAAATAAGAAAATATATGATAAACATTCAGATAAGCCCCACACATATTTCAATTCATTTGGCAACAACTTCCAATTTCTCTTTACTGGATCATTCACTTAAAGGTTCAGAAAACTGCTCATAGTTAAATCTGAGCCAGTTACCTTCCTGTGCTGTAGAGCTGACAGCGCCCCCTGCTGTCTCTCCATGCAGAATGGTCACCTTAATCTTGGCTCTCTTGGAGGCTTTGCTGGGAGTGGGACTGGGAGTCTGCCTTCTCTTCAGATGGGCCCGCAGCTCGTCTCTCTCCAGGCCCTCGGTCTGCTCACTGGATACAGGAACTGAAACACAGACACATCACTGACTGGGATAAACAGACCAGGCCATTCCAACCCTGATCACAAATTCACTTGTTAAAGTATAATGGAATATACTGAACAAAAATATAAAACACAACATGTAAAGTGTTTAATGAGCTGAAATAAAATATCCCAGAAATGTTCCAGGCGCACAAAAAAAACTTATCTGAAATGTGACAAATTTACATCCCGGTTAGCATTTCTCCTTTGCCGAGATAACCCATCCACCTGACAGATGTYGCATATCAAGAAGCTGATTAAACAGCATGACCATTACAGAGGCACTTTGTGCTGGAGACAATAAAAGGCCACTCTAAAATGTGCAGTTGTCACACAACACAATGCCACAGATGTTTTGAGTGTGCACGATTGGAATGCTGACTACAGGAATGTCCACCAGAACTGTTGGCAGAGAATTTAATAAGCCACCTCCATTTTAGATAATTTGGTAGTATGTCCAATTGGCCTCACAACCACAGACCATGTGTAACCACGTCAGCCCAGACCTGTACACAATTCCTGGAAGCTGATAATGTCGAAGTTCTTCCATGGCCTGTATTCTCAGACATGTCACCCATTGAGCATGTTTGGGATGCTCTGGATCGATGTGTATGACAGCGTATTCCTGTTCCCGCCAATATCCAGCAACTTCGCACAGGCATTAAAGAGGAGTGGGACAACATTCCACAGGCCACAATCAACAGCCTGATCAACTCTATGCGAAAGAGATGTGTCAAGCTGCATTAGGCAAATGGTAACACCAAATACTGACTGGTTTTGAGATCTACGCCCCTATCCTTTTTATTTAAGGCATCTGTGACCAACAGCATATCTGTATTCCCAGTCATGTGAAATCCATTGATTAGGACCTAATTAATTCATTTCAATTGACCGATTTCCTTATATGGACTGTAACTCAGTAAAATCTTTGAAATTGTTGCATTTATATTTTGTTCAGTGTATGCTCACTTTTTGTTAAATTGMGGGGGGTCAAATTGTTATATGACCCTGTTAACAACATACATCAATAATCTGGCAGTAAGAGTGAGATGGCAGACAGAAAGGAAGAGAAAAGAAAGGAGAAAGACATACTTACCAAAGACACAGGAGGGAGTGCCAGGAGGAAGATTTTTCCTCACAAGCATGTTTTGTTTCATAAAAGCAGCAAACTGGGCTGAAATTAATTGAAAAGAAAGGTGGAAAGATAGTCGAAAGGGAGTAGAGAAGGGATGAAAAGATAGTCATGTTCCATTGTGCCCTTCTGATGTTGTGACTGCCCTAACAAGATTTGTGTCCAAGTAAACCATTTTCACCATTCAATATTGCATTCACATCTTCCCAAGCACACCGAGCTATTGAAAAACTCATTGGCAAGAGAGTTAAATGACCCATRAAAACAAGCGCATACAAACAAATGTGTCAAATGTGAGAGCTGTGGTGTGTGTGTCTGCGTCTGTTTTCGTACATGCTAGTTGGCACACAAACCTTGTGCCTGCTTGTGTGTGAGCACAGTCCCAGACCGCTGCATATGGGTCTTGAGGAGTTGTGTGGCAGTGATCAGACTGGACTTCTGTGCTGGGGACAGTCCCGACGTCTTTGGCTTGGGGCTGGAGGTGGGACTACTGCACACACTGGACAGGTCCTGAGAACACAACCATAAAAACATAGCCAATCAAATGATCAGCAATGTATATATTATTCCTAGCATTTCCTTGCAAGTCTTCAGGAGCGTGCCTGAGCTGATGCAGGACATACCTCGGAGCCTGAGGGGGATATGGGTACTCTGAGGGCAGGGGAGGAGGGGCGGCCCCTTTCCAGGTCAAAGGGTAGCTCCCGTCTAGGCTTCTTCTTCTTCTCCGTGTCAAGGTCCCTCAGCTCTCCTGAGCCGTGGCCGTGGCTCTCCGCCCGCGTCAGCACCCCCGACAGGAAGTCTGCTATCTCATCCTACACAGGAGAGACAGACATATATCTGCATGAAAAGCATTTCATTGACACTCCATGTGAGGAGTTTGATGGCTAGGGTTAAATCCTTAAAATCCTTTGACGTTTTCATAGAATCTTCACCTAAATTTGTTTGAATAAAAACACTATGGCTTCTTTACAGGACAAGAGCGACATGGACCAACCTGAATGCAGCGATCCACCATGGTCTGTGTCAGTCCCTCTGATTTCATCTTTGTGGAGTTGATTCTGATGAAGAAAACCATTTCATTAGGAATGAGAAACAAACTCTGATGCACTCAAATTCTTCAATTTAATAGCCCTGCAGAAAATTACAGCGAGCAGTGAAAACTTCAGGCCTTTTGTCTTCACAAGAAAACATTCAGTGACTGAATGCTTTCAACTGCTGCTACCTTGCCATCTTAAAAATACATATAGTGAGCAAAATGTTTGGAACATGGAATTGCAAAACAAAGAATCGTGATTCATATACAATTGAATTACATATCGTATGGGTACCGAAGTATCGTGATAATTTCGTATGGCAATTCCCAGTCCTAGAGTAAACCCACCTGAGGTTGTCGTCGGCTCCCCCCACCACCACCATGCTGTTGTCGGCTCGGAGTTTCTCTCGGAACTCCTCCATGGCCTCTGTGCCACACTGCAGAGCATTCTGACCAACCACAAACAGCACTGGTGTCTTCATGTCCAGCAAGGGGTCATCCACATCCTGCCAGTCAACAATACAAAAACAGTCAATACACAGCTAAGATCCAGAGACATGTGACAAAATTATGTTGATCTGTGTAAGACTGTGTAAGTCGAAGCATCATATCTAAATGTCTCCACAATGCAAGAAACATTTGAGCACATTTCCTTACCCCTCTTGGTCCATTGATGGTTAGCAGTGGAAAGCCAAGACATACCACAGCAGTCAGGTATTCCATGAGAGAGACCTGGGAGGACAACCACGTCAATATGTGCAGTGCACCAACGTCACATCCACCAATTACAACACAGTTCAGAGCTCAGATTCCACAAGGATTGTTTTCCACCAGAAGTTCAGAAAGTATTCACACCTTGACTTTCCACATTTTGTTGTGTTAAAGCCTGATTTGTGTCACTGGCAAACACACAATAACCAATAAATGTCAAAGTGGAAWTATGTTTTTTGAATTATTTTACAAATTAAAAATTAAAAGCTGGAATGTCTTGAGTGAATAAGTACTCAACCCCGCTGTTAAGGTAAGCCTAAATAATTTCAGGGGTAAACATTTGCTTAACAAGTCACACGTTGAATGGACTCATTCTGTGTGCAATAATAGTGTTTAACATGCTTTTTTAATGACTACCGCATCTCTGTATCCCACACATTCAATTATCTGTAAGGTCCCTCTGTCGAAGAGTGAATTTCAAACATGGATTTAACCACAAAGACCAGGGAGTTTTTCCAATAACTTGTAAAGGGCACCTACTGGTAGACAGGTAAAAAAAAAWAAAAAAAAAATWAAAAGCAGACTGAATATCCTTTTGAGCATGGTGTTAATGACACTTTGGATGGTGAATCAATACACCAAGTCACTACAAAGATACAGGCGTCCTTCCTAACTCAGTTTCCGGAGAGGAAGGAAACCCCTCAGGGATTTCACCATGAGGCCATTGGTGACTTAAAAACAGTTAGTTTAATGGCTGTGAAAGGAGAAAACTGAGGATGGATCAACAACATTGTAGTTACTCTACAATACTAACCTAACTGTCAAGAGTGAAAAGGAAGCCTGTACAGAACAAATARTTCAAAACATGCATCCTGTTTGCAACAACACACTAAAGTAATGCTGCAAAAAATGCTGCAGCTGCAAAATAATAATAATTCCCTTTTTGTTATGAATAATAAGGGGCTATGTTAAAGTAAATCCAATAGAACACAATAGAGTACTAATCTCGATATTTTAAAGCACAGTGGTGGCTGCATCATGGGTATGCTTGTAATCATTAAGAACTTGGGAGTTTTTCATCATAAAAAAAAGAAACTGAATGGAGCTAAGCAGAGGCCAAATCCTAGAGGAAAACCTGGTTCAGTCAGCTTTCCACCAGACACTGGGAAATGAAGCAGGAAAATAACCTAACACACAAGGCCAAATCTACACTGGGGTTTCTTACCAGGAAGACGGTGAATGTTCCTGAACTGCCGAGTTACAGTTTTGACTTAAGGCTTGAAAATCTATGGGAAGACCTGGAAATTGTTGTCTAGCAATGATCAACAACCAATTTGACAGAGACTGAAGAATTTAGAAAATAATACATAGGTAAATGATGCATAATCCAGGTTTGGAAAGCTCTTAGAGACGTACCCAGAAAGACTCACAGCTGTTATCACTGCCATAGGTGATTATAATTGTTTTGACTCAGGGGGTTGAATATTTATCTAATCAAGATACAGTATTAGTGTTTAATTTTTCATATTTTCTTTTAACAAAAAAACCCATCAACAATTAAATCCCTCTTAAAACACACTTTGTAACAAAAATATGAAAAACGTCAAGAGGTGTGAATCGTTTCTGAAGGCACTGTATAACTTTCTGAGCATCACAGAGAACACTCTCAGAAAATGTTGATGCCATGTAGTAGAAAGAGACAGCAGTCATAGCAGCCTTACATGACAGGCGATGAGCGCTCCCACATTCCAGCCAACCAGGATAATGGGTTTGTGAGGGAAGTGACTGTGGACCTGGTTCATAAATACATTAAAGGGCAAATAAAGAGACAAATAGACAGTCTAGCACATAACTTTCAAAGAACCATCTGAAATTGCAGCAACAATCTAGTCCAGTGGTATTCAAAGATGGGGGTACTGCACTGGGGTTGCGGGAAAAAAATAAGAATGCCGATTATTGTATGGGACAATATAGAAATGTTTTCCAGAAAGATGATTTGAGATATAATTGTAATGAGTAAATATATTTATTGGTTTCTTTTCATTTTCTTAAGAGATGAAAGATCAATGAATTTAAGTGTATTTGTTGAAATGTACAGTTGGAGATCCTGCTGAAAAAGTTTGAATACCGCTGACCTAGTCCATTAGGAACAGATATTTGGCTACACAACTTCAGGTTCATACAACAGCCTTACCTCCATGACTTTGGCCCTGACGGTGCCCAACATGTGCTCCAGACACTGAGTGATGCCCACATTGGCTCCACTGTTTACGTGGGTATTTACCGGGATTACCTGAGACAAACATGTTGGTTTATACCTATTGGGTGTGTATAAAACGCAGTGATGCACAATCACACTTGAGAATGAATAGATACAAACCTTTCCCAAGCAGGAGAGCTGTGACTGCCAAAATCTCATTCGGCGCGAGGTAGAAAGAGCAGGATTGGTGGGTCCTGATGGTGCAATTAAGATGAGTGGGGAGCCAGGAAGCTTGCTCTGCAATACAAAATAGAAATAGGTATCCAGTCATTATCACATCAATAGGAAATGCAATCAGAGGATCCCAAGTCAATCCAGAAACATTAAAGTAGAATTGAGTTTAATGACCAAATAATTTTTTTTTAAGTAAATGGAATGTTATAGAAGGGTCATAGACACCTTTGTGATTTCACTTGTTATTGAGAAACATACCCCAAATAGCAAATCAGTTCCTTATCCTTGTTTTGTAGTATGGGGCCCTGAAAAAAAACATGAACAAATGCTCCAAAAACACCCAAATACGCATCTTAGAAACACTCTCACTATAGTGATGCAGGTCTTTAGATGTACCGTATACTATACGGACACACCCGGCCTGCACAGCAGCGTTGGAGAAACAGCTTGAGTCACACAAAATGGAATATAAAGTTGCGGATAAGGTTCTGAATGACAAAGACCTGCATCACTATACTGATATATTTGCTGTTTCTGAAAGGATGTATTTTTTGTGTGTGCCTTTTTTCATGTATTTTTTCAGGGGCCCCATACTGCACAACAAGGATGAGGGAGTGATTTGATGTTTGAGGTAAGTTTCTGGAACATAAATGTTTTAATGGTCAAAGTTAGGCATATACAGTGGCGTGCGAAAGTATTCACCCCCCCTTGGAATGTTTCAACATTTTTTGCCTTACAACCTGGAATTAAAATAGATTTTTGGGGGGAGGTTTGTATCATTTGATTTACACAACATGCCTACCACTTTGAAGATGCAAAGTATTTTTTATTGTGAAACAAACATGAAATAACAACAAAAAAAAAAAACAGAACTTGTGTGATGGAACTACAGTGGCCTCCAAAAGTATTCACCCCTTGGCATTTTTCCTATTTTGTTGCCTTACAACCTGGAATTAAAAAAGATTGAGGGGTTGTATCATTTGATTTACACAACATGCCTACCACTTTGAAGATGCAAATGTTTTTATTGTGAAACAAATAAGAAATAAGACAAAAAAAATTAACTAGAGAGTGCATAACTATTCACCCGCCCAAAGTCAATACTTTGTAGAGACACCTTTTGCAGCAATTACAGCTGCAAGTCTCTTGGGGTATGTCTCTATAAGCTTGGCACATCTAGCCACTGGGATTTCTGCCCATTCTTCAAGGCAAAAGTGCTCCAGCTCCATCGAGTTGGATGGGTCCCGCTGTTGTACAGCAATCTTTAAGTCATACCACAGATTCTCAAATGGATTGAGGTCTGGGCTTTGACTAGGCAATTCCAAGACATTTAACTGTTTATGGTCATTGTCCTGCTGGAAGGTGAACTGCTGTCCCAGTCTCAAATCTCTGGAAGACAGACAGGTTTCCCTCAATTTAGAGCCATCCATCATTCCTTCAATTCTGACCAGTTCCCCAGACCCTGCCGATTAAAAACATCCCCACAGCATGATGCTGCCACCACCATGCTTCACTGTGGGGATGGTGTTCTCGTGGAGATGAGAGGTGTTGGGTTTGCGCCAGACATAGCATTTTCCTTGATGGCCAAAAAGCTCAATTTTAGTCTCATCTGACATGCCTTRWGGCGAACACCAAACGTGTTTGCTTATTATTTTTCATTAAGTAATGTTTTTTTCTGGCCACTCTTCCGTAAAGCCCAGCTCTGTGGAGTGTATGGCTTAATGTTGTTCTATGGACAGATACTCCAATCTCCACTGTGGAGCTTTGCAGTCCTTCAGGGTTATCRTTTGTCTCTTTGTTGCCTCTCTGATTAATGCCCTCCTTGCCTGGTGCGTGAGTTTTGGTGGGCTGCACTCTCTTGGCAGGTTTGTTGTGGTGCCATATTCTTTCAATTTTTTAATAATGGATTTAACGGTGCTCAGTGGGATGTTCAAAGTTTTGGATATTTTTTTATAAACCAACCATGATCTGTACTTCTCCACAACTTTGTACCTGACCTGTTTGGCGAGCTCCTTGGTCTTCACGGTGCCGCCACTTGCTTAGTGGTGTTTCAGAACAGGTGTATATATACACTGAGATCATGTGACACTTAGATTGCACACAGGTGGACTTTATTTAACTAATGATGTGACTTCTGAAGGTAATTGGTTGCACCAGATCATATTTAAAGGGGGTGAATACATATGCACCCACCACTTTTCCGTTTTTTTCATTTTTTTTCATTTCACTTCACCAATTTGGACTATTTTGTGTATGTCCATTACATGAAATCCAAATAAAAATCCATTTAAATTAGAGTTTTTAATGCAAAAAAAATTGAAAAATGCCAAGGGGAATGAATACTTTTGCAATGCACTGTAAAACAGTATAAAGATTAAACTACTAAGCACTTCCTGCCACAACTATCAATTTCATCCCTACTACCATTAGGAATGTGAGCTTGTTTCCATTGTCTTTTTCATTCTGACTGCAGTGAATTCTGATTGCTCCCAGAACCACAGACAGGGATTAGCAGTAGAGACCTACCGGTTTGTTGTGAGACAGAACGCCCACGGCTGGGTCCCAGGGCCTCTTCAGTAGCAGAGAGAGGGCCTCTGCACCGGCCGCTCCAGTCTTCACTGATGAAGTCAGCAGCATCCTGTCAATCAGCGAGGGCAACTGCACAGACAGATGTTGAGTCATCCTGGCCATACTCTGGACCTGATTATTACCAAGGGGCTTTCTATTGACATATCCACTATTGTTGTTGCTGCTTTATCTGATCACCACTATGTATTTCTTACTACCTTTTTGCCCATAGCACATGGTAATACTGAACACATTATTAAGAAACACCATCTTACCTCTGAAGTTGCTACAGATTTTAACTGAGTGAACAATACTCCATCACCGATTCTGCCTCCCTCGTAATGATTTAGTTGATCATTTTAATAGCAAATAAAAGGACAACCATTGATGCCATAGCTCCAGTAAAGTTGAAAAAGCCAACATTCTAATGGAGAACCCCTTGGATGAGTGAAGAAACTAATACATTTAAGAAATTACAGAAAGGAAAAACAGAAGTGGATGAAGTCAAAGTTGCAGGTCCATTATGACATTCTGAGAAAGCAACTTGCCAGACAGGCACATTTTTCTAACTTGATCACCAATAATCAGAATAATTCGAAAGTGCTCTTCTTGACCATTAATGGCCTGATAAATCCTACCCCCGCAAACCTATATGAACTTCCCTCCACATCTAACTGTGATGAGTTTGCGGCATATTTCAGAGATAAGATAAACATTAGGCTGGGTATCAATCAAGCAAGACCTGATGAGAGTTTTGATGATATGTGCCCTAGCCTACCACGCAAAGGCACTATGGATTTACTTTCCCTGGATGACACAGCCATGCTCAGGAAAGTGATATCACAACTTAAGACTTCTAGATCCTATCCCCACCACCTTCAAAACAGATTTTAATTGCATATCTAAAGAAGTGTAAGCTATTGAAAATCACTCCCTGTTCACAGGCACTTTCCCCACTGCAGTAAAAACTGCTATGGTGAAACAAACCCCTTCTGAAGAAAAGTAATCTAGATTCTTCAGCGCTTAGCAATTGTCAGCCAATCTCCAACCTTCCATTCTTTAGCAAAATTCTGGAGAAATTGGTTTACAAACAGCTAAATTAGTTTTTCAAGTGCAAACTGTATTTTTTGCAAAATTCCAATCTGGTTTTCGGGCCTACCACAGCATAGAGACAGCCTTAGTTAAAGTGGTAAATGACCCAACGCAGATGCCCAACAGCTCTCTTGTCCTTGTACTCTTGGATTTATATGTTGCATTCGACACTGTTGACCATGATGTCCTTCTGGAGAGGTGGGTTGGCCTAACCGGTCTAGTTCTAATTGGTTTAGGACCTACTTAACCGGTCGAGAGTTTTTCACCCTTGGTAAACATAACTCAGAGAAAATACATATCACGTGGCGTTCCACAAGGTTCGATTTTTGGTTCGGTACTGTTCAGTTTAAACATGTTACCTGTTGGCAGCGTTATCAGAAAGCACAGCATTGATTTTCACTGCTACGCAGACGATACACAACTTTACATCTGTCTCACCACAGGATTTTAGCTACACGGATAAATTAGACTATTAATGATTTAAATACATGGATGGCTAACAACTTCTTCCAGCTAAATCAAGACAAGACTGAGGTACTTATTGTTGGAGCCAAAGCACAGAGAATCTGGCCGCACATTTTAATTCACAGGCAATAAAGATAAAACAGCAGGTAAAAAATGTAGGTGTTATTTTAGATTCTGAATTCAATTTAAAATTACGCAGGAATGTGACCAAAAAACTTTTTACCACCTGAGGAACATTCCTCGCTCAGGCTGATACTGAGACTCATCCATGCTTTCATTACAAGCAGGCTTGACTAGTGTACTGATCTCCTTTCTGGTCTACCCAAGAAAGCCATTGGTCAACTGCAAAACATGCAGAATGCTGCAGCACGGGTAATGACCAAGATCAGACATTACATTACACCGGTTTTAAGGTCTCTGCACCGGGTGCCTTTGAGTTTCAGAATGAATTATAAGTTTCTTCTATTCGTTTTTAAAATCAATCCACAATTGTGCACTCCAATACATGTCAGACAGGCTTTTAAGTCATTTAGCCAGTAGGTCCCTCAGGTCCTCTAGCACAGGCCTTTTAACTATCCCAAAGCCTAGGACCGAGAGGCAGCCTTTAGTTATTATGACCCCAGCCTCTGGAATAGCCTGCCAGAAAACCTGAGGGGGGCCGAAACTGTGGACATTTTWAAAAGAGATCTTAAAATCGTTCAGTTTTGATTGTTATTCTTTAGTTTTTAATCCTCTTATGTTTGTTGTGTAGTAAATATTTCAGTATTCATTTTCATTGTTTATTCCTGTTAAGCACATTGTGTTGAATTCTATGTCTGAAATGTGCGGTATAAAAAAGCTTTATTTGATGATTGTCACAGTTATAGAATGTATCCCTCTATTTGATGTTGTGACATGCATTGTTATATAATGTGTAAACACATTTTGAGAGAGAAAGAGACAGACGGAAAGGAGTACCTTGCTCTTGAGTGTCTGCAGTACATCTAGGTAAGCGGCCAGCATGGCCAGACTGAGGGATTCTATCAGGGTGCTGTGTAGCCACTGGGTCAATTTGGTGTCCCAGTTGACACTGGCCAGTGCATGGCGCACCTTTCGGGCACACTTGTCCACAGCAATCCTGCGCAATACTGGCTCATTGGAGGCCTATGAGTCAGGGGAAGGGGTGGTAAGACTAGAGGGACAGGAACTTTGATTGTCATTGAAACTGAATTAGCACCACATACAAAAGCATTTAGTTGGTGCATATGAACTCACGTTTTCATTGGCCAGCCGGGCCAGTCTTTCAGCTTGCAGAGCCTTCAGCACCTTATTAAACAACTTGTTTTGAATGACCGACCATCCTGCCCTGTAATACAAGCAGTGTATATCAGTAATGAAGTCTGACGATTATCACCATTTGAAATGGAGATTGAGACAAAGACGGTGTATACAAGAGCTGAGCAAACAAGGCATCTGCAACACATAAGTCCTTACGGAACATAGATATATTTTTAAACCTCAATAGGGTTATTCAAAGGGAGGTCGGGTGGAGGCCACTCACTTGTTGATGTGTTCCTCCCAGTCGTCAGGGGGTGGGGGACCCTCTGCAACTGTGCGAGCAAATAAAACATGTCGCTCACACTCCTTCATAACACTGCGTGCTTTCTGATTGTCATAGAGTGGAATAGGTGTAGGCGTGACAGATTCCACATCTATTGACAGGTCTGATTCCCTGCAAAAGAACACAAACATACTTCAGTAAATGCTGTCATCCAGTTTAAGCTGTAACTTTATTATTGTCGTGATAAAGCTACTGCTACAAAATGACATTTGTTCTGAGACAGACAGGTTTTCAATGTTAAAATTGTTTGGGCAATGAGTCATCGGTGAGGATAATGAGGGTTGAAACTCACGGAACGGCATCAGGTTGCCGACGGGGTGTGACGAACAGCATGCGCGTGGGCCGGGCACTGCTGGCGTCCGGGTGGGCATTCCATGGCTTAGCATAGCTGTGGTCCAGGAACACCAAGTCCAGTTCACGCTCATGGACAGACAACTGGAACAGCAAGGATGTACCCATCCTTCGCGCTGAAGTCTGGAAGTCCTTGTCCACACCACGGTGCATCCTCTACTGGGGCCCCAAGGGCCCTACAGCTCTGAGACAGAGTTCTGCTTTCAATCCAAGCCTGAACAAGGAAGAACTGTGATCAATACCACTATCATATTCAAACATCATCATGTGACATCACATGTAATTTGTACCCCTCTTTAGCCCACAGCTGGTTAGTACAAGCACCATTCTTATCCATTTTGTAACGTCAGCTTAGTCAAGTGACGTTGACTAACTAGTTACACGTAACGTCATTTCTTTAGCGAGCTACAGTACATAGCTTCTTGAGAGACGTTCCCCTAATGTTGATCGTAAAATACACGGCGGTACGCAAGCTCTGCGTTGTTGACATGACTAGTTGGCTAACTACATGTCTTAGCTAGACGGCTAACGCTAGTTAGCAACAACACGATATATTCATTAAACAAACGTTAGAGCATGGCTAACAGAAGGTGTAACTGATAACTATACAGGGATTTACAACGTGTATTAATGTAGCAAATATTAACAAGGCGAACATTACGTTAGCTAGCCAACATGGTAACGTAGCATTAAACCTAGCACGCGCTAGTAGCATCGGCTACTCACCTTTTCATGCTACTGCCATTGATAACATTACGTATTTGCAATCGAACAATAATTTACACCAAATTATGTCATATATAAATTTCAACAAACAAATTACGTCTAGATTTTGTCACAAATTTGTGAAGGACTGACGTTAGCTACTAGCTACGCCTCGTTGATGTATTACGGCCGAATTCCTTTTGTTTTGCGTGGGCGCGAGCCACCGCCACAGTCACTTCTGCACACATATACAAAACACGGACTGGATTACTATTTCTTAAGGACGGTGCATGTTATGGTGCCCAGTGTAGTGGCGTAACGCAGTTTCGCCCGTCCTTCGCAAGGTCCTTTTTTGGGGGAAACAGCTGACTTCCTACAATTCTATAAATTTGGTAATGTGCAGTTTTATAGCCAAGCTCATACTATTCTATACATATTGTAATGAGGCTGAGAGAAAATGTTGCTGTTTTAAAGCTGCAATATGTAACTTTTTGGACAACCACACTAAATGCACACAGAAATATGAGTTATAGATCTGCCATTCTCATTGACAGTAAGCCTAAGAAGCTGTAGATGTGTTCTATGCATAGGCGGAAATCCCAGGGGGGACGGGGGGGACACGACCCCCCCATCTTGGGAAAATATGATTTGTCCCCCCCAATATATCACTGTAAACATAACTATGTAATTTCAATAATATTAATAATACGCAATGAAAGCACCTGTGCTGATTATAGACACTTAATAGCGCGTTTTTAAGTTTCAAAAGATTGCGACCCCCCCCGCCCTTTGCCTCACAATGGTTTGATCCACTGCCAGTTCTTTAGCTGGCAAAGTAATAGAGGGTTCGTATCTACTGTCCGAAAGGGATATGTACGTAACTGACGTGAGGTTAATCCAGTCAATCCATAGCAGGTCCATAGCAATGTTATTTATTTATTTTATTTGGCAGGGTTCACACACTAGCTGAATTTGCAGAGCTAGCGCGCAAACTAAAGCAAACATTAACTATCAAGCTAGCTAGTACCTACCATTTATGTGGCGTCGTCAAAGATGGAATCTTTGCTATCGTCAATTTATTCCAAGATCAGCATGCAGCTGTAGTGCTTCGACGTCCCTGTGATAAGGTTAGCGATAAACTGAAGTCCAAACTGAACAGAACAGAACTACACTCTCTTCTACCATTGTCTTAAATATATATAATGGTCTCGTTGCAAAAGATAAATTGTCGCAGTGAACTTTTTATGTTTTTTATTTCACCTTTATTTAACCAGGTAGCAAAGATTATAGCAAACACACAGAAACGGAATTGGTGCTCGCTTGCTTTACAAATTCAGCTATTGTTGGAAGCCAGCCAATATGAAACAAACTATTAAAATTACAAAAGGTTGCAGCATGTGTGTGTAAATGTGTGTGTGTGCAGCTAGGCCAGCCAGCCAGGTAGAAAAATGGCAGAAAAAAGTAAGAAGACGGACATCAGAGTATTTGTCAGTACACCAAAACGCATAGTAAGAACTCTTAGTAGCCTAATCTCAAAGACTAGTTGATAAAATGTTCATAAGAAAGAAGTGAAATGCTAATGGAAATGTTTCACAATGATGTCATTAGGCAGAGCAGGCAACAGATGGCACACAGACAGCAGAGCTGGGGACAGATATGCAGGGACAGATTGGCAGAGACAGGGAGTCTCAGGTAAGTTTGTTGAGTCTTTGTTTGGCAACATTATGAAAGGTTCTCAATTTTTTTGACTTGTAAAATAGGGACATAATTGGAAAATGCCATGGATACCCCCACTCTCAACTTAAACTGGTGCTAAACTAAGATTTGTTTACGGCAATGTATTGCTGTTGTGATTAATTGTGTAGTTTTGGGTACCGGTAGTTAGGAGTACGGCAAACACCTATTTATTTCTTAGGAGACAGACTGTGAGTCAGTTAGGGTGGTGAAAGGGAAAGAGCCAGGGAGAGAGACTTCAGAGGACAGTGTCACAGCCACGGCAGGACCAAGTGTCACCCTTGTTGCCAGCAGCACCAGTATAGGGGACAGTGGCACAGCATTGTCCAGTTACCACAGTGATGGCACAAAACCATATCAGCCACACCCACAATTATAGAACGCAAACTCTTGCCAACAGAGTGTTGACGTTTCAAGAGAGATGGTTTCGCGATTTCCCCTGGCTACATTATAATCCATCAATAAAAAGTGTTGTGTTTTCACTGTAGCCAAGGGTTTTCAAGACAGCCATCTTTTGGCCAAAGAGCAGATGCTGCCTTCATTAGTGCAGGATTTAGGAACTGGAGAAAAGCCATTGAAAAATTCACAGCACATCAAAACTGCCAAACCCACCGCCACTTTGTAATTGTAACAGCACACCAGCTAAATCCAATCAGTGTCCAGTTATCCAGCGCGTGGGGTAAACAGCAGGATGACGCAAGGCATTGCTTGATGAAAATTGTTAGTTCGGTGCGGCATGTAGTAGACAGGGACAAGCCTTTAGAGGCCACACGGAGACAGTGGGAATTTATACCAGATTTTGAAACTTAGGGCAGAAGAGGATGATCCCATTTTACTGAAGTGGTTAACAGAGCGTACCACAATGTACACAGGCCCAAAGCACAGAATGAAATTCTGAACATCATGGCCAATATCATTCGAGGCATTGCAGCTGAGATTAGGTCTCTTCCGATTGTACAATTTTCATTAATTGTTGATGGTACTCAAGATGTCTCTGGTGCTGAACAGGAGAATGTCTGTCTGCGTTATGTTGACCATGACCATGTCCTCACAAGGAGTTTATTGGGCTATACAGGGTGTCGGAGACAACAGGCGAGGGCATTGCGAAGTGGCAACTGATGTGTTGTTAGGAAACCCGCAAACATATGCTCGGTTCTTTTGTTCAGTAGTGTGTATAGCAGTGGTTCTCAACCTTTTTGGGGTACTGGAACCCCTGCATATTTTGAGGCAAGGCAGGCAAGGTTTAGAGCGGTCCTCAGGGACCTCCACCCCCTCTATATTATATGTAAACTTACTGGAAACCTTGTGGTACTGACTACATTCATTACACTTTTTTATTTCACGGACCCCTTGCAATTAGTCCATGGACCCTGTTTGAGACCCTGGTGTAATTGATATTTGTTCTTTTGTTTAGTAGTTTTCAGTACACTTACAAATTATTTATTTCATGTTATTTTATTTAAAATTGCATACTTTGTGCGACATACTTGTCCATAGCTGCTGTTTGAAGAGTTGAGACACTGACTGAAGGATATTTTGTTTGATTTATTTGGGTTTTTCATTGAAGTAGTTATTTTGCTTTTAGAACTGTACTTATTTTAAGCTTTTTGTTCTTGCAAAGATATTGTATTAGACTCAGGCAGGTGCACATATTTAATGACTATATAAATGTATCAGAAAAAGTCAAATAAAAGGTCAATTCAATACGGAGACCAACTTTGTGATGGTTCTCAATGGAGATTCGTTAGATGTGATCACACCATGTTATTGTATTTATGAAAACTACACCCATACAGTGTACAGTACCATTGTCACCTACTGACCTTTCTTGATATTGCTGGTTGTAAGTACGAATACCTGCATACATACTGGACTGGTAAGGAGCACTGCTATAACTATTATTAGTAGTAGAATTATAATGATTTAAACATTTGAACAAGTTGGGAAAACCCTTCAGTTAACTACTGTACCTATCAATTATCCAGTTGTAGGAATTATGGTTCCTCAATATACATTTAACATATAACAACGTATGCTATGTGTTACAGCACTACTTTTGGTGTCCCCCTCAGGAATTGCTCTTGAGAAAATTTAATGTAATRGTCCCCTCCAAGGTTGATATCAGATTTTCGCCCCTGGTTCTATGTGTGCTATTTCTATGTTTCCCGTTCCGTTTTTTGCGTCTTTTACTTTAGGTTTTGTACACCAGCTTGAAACAGCTGAAAACACAATATTTTTGGTTATGGAAAARATTGTTGTGCCACAGAAGCAGTATATCACGCCTACTTTGATCCCTACATGATTGACACCTGTATGTTCCAATTGTCATGATATTGTAAATTAGGTTAAGTGTTTTTCTGTTGGTTGCTCAGTTATGATGTATGGCCCTGATATGTACACCTATGTGTGATCTGAACTGGAGTTAAGTTATAACACCTTAGTTACTGTTTATCTACAATAAACATCCTGAAGAGAGAAGGTGATTTTTGGAGCTTCTTCCCACGCCATCCACATATTAAAAGTCTATGGCGCTACAGCAGTACAGTTTATAGCCAGCTAATGTTGCAGTACAGTAACTTAGTTCAGTTAGCTAGCTAACAGTCATCTGAAGGGCCATCACCCTGCTGCCAGCTCCAAGGTCTCAGCCCTCAACACCGGGCAGAGCCACCACACCTCTGCTGGCACCATGGTCCCTGACACTGGGCAGGGCCATCACCCTGCTGCCTGCTCAGAGTTCTCCGTCCTCGAAACTGGGCAGAACAACCACCCTGCTGCCAACGCCAAGGGCCTCACCCACAACACTGGGCAAAACCACCACCCTGCTGCCAGCACCACGGGCCTCACCCTTGACACCGGGCAGAACCACCACTCCTCTGCTGGTATCAAGGGCCTCGACACAGGCACCACCAGACCTGTGCTTCAGCCAGCCAAGGGTGAAGAGAAGAAGCAGTGTGCCCTCACTGAACCTCCTGTGTGCCTGGACATTCCTCATGACCCACCCAAACTGCAGCAATGGGCCAAACGGACACCCCACAAACCAAAGAACGAGCAGCTGGCATGGGGAAAACATTTAATCCAGACCCAACACAAGTCCAGTCAGAGGGAAACACATGGACTTCCAGGCATGCAAACCAGCTTGTCACACCCTCATTCTTGTGTTAATACCCAACAAAATAGGGCTGAGGAAGAACGACAGAGACACTAAAGGTGGTTGAGGAGTGTGCCCTCGCCAGCAGCAGCAAGGCCTACAGGAGATAAATAACAACAAAGTAGTTCAGGACTGTTACAATGTTTCCCAGTTACTGCATTTTATTTTGAAAACGTTACTTCAAAATATAAAAATTAGGTTTAAATACATGTGATCAAATTTGCCACTGGCTTTAGAAACTGTCATGGTCCAGTTCCAACATCTCCAAATCATACAGAAAATTACGTATTATTATTTTTTTCTTACCATAAAGGAATAATGGAGGGCGTTTTACAGGCGGGGTTGTAATTGTAACGCACAAATATAGTATGGCTCTGATTTATTAATGAAAATATGCGTATATGTTGCGACAGTTTGATAAATCTCAATAATTTGTTGCGCACGCAAATCTTATAATCTCCACATATGCCAGAATTCAGTGAGAATTGTATGTACGCATGGTTGATAATGGTTGATAAATGAGGCCCCAGATAAGCTCCTGATTTAGAACATTGTCACCACCGATTGTAACCAGTAGATGGCAGTAGAAGTGGAGTTTGTCTTTCTCACTTGTTTTAATTCCCTCTTCAACCACGTGAAAAAAAGGAAAAAGAAAGTCAGAGTTTTGGAAAGGGACTGTAAGTTAGACACAATTACATCGTTTTCTGTGGAGCTGCCTGGAATGCACTTACTTTGTAGCTATTTTCTTACTTTTGGGAAGTAGGACAAAGGAAGACCTGGAGTTTACTGCTGTGTGACTTAGTGCATGTAGCCTGTGCTTGCTTGTCTCTTACCCAGTTATTAGAGCTTCCTGACTCTGTTGAGATGGACTAGATTCATAGCATCAGTGCATTCTCTGCCTCCACTGCACCCTTTCAGATAACTTATTTTCAATACTGAAGAATACTGGATCAATATAGAGAAATAAGGAATTGTTTTTTTTGTACAAAGGAAAGGTTTTTCTCCACCCTTTTTCCAAGTGGTTTTATTCTTCCTCTTATGTGAAATAGGCTCCTCCAAACTGGAATAATGTCTTTATATGGGTGCAGAGGCTCCTGGTTACCAGTGCTGCTTGGTGTTGTGAGTGTGCTGGTGGTGCTGACAGCTGGTAACGCTGGGCACAACCAGGACAGGGGGGAGACTGGATCATCCTGCTTCGGGAGCTTTGACCTCTACTTTGTTCTGGACAAGTGAGTTTGTCATTCATCATTCTCTTTCCACCTTATCTCTCCACTGCTTGTCATACACTATTGGGGGCAGAGTTCATAACTGTGTGTACAATGTACTATCAGTTGGCGAGAGAGAAACTCAAATATCACATTCATTTGTACATATCCACTGTATAACATCAGTGGTCACCAACCGGTCGATCTTCAAGACAATACACCCATGTGTAACTCTGTGTTGTTGTTTTTGTCGCACTGCTTTGCTTTATCTTGGCCAGGTCGCAGTTGTCAATGAGAACTTGTTCTCACCTGGCCTACCTGGTTAAATAAAGGTGAAATAATTAAATAAAAACGTTCCTAGTTGACCACCAAACATTTCTGTAGAAAAGCCAACGATACAGGCTTGCTCTTTTTTTTCGTGTTGCGCTGTTGGTGGAAGGTGTACTTGATTCAGAAGCCCTGCACACCAGGTAGGCATAGAGTACCACGGTATAAGTCATAAAACCCATAAAACCTAGCGGTCAAACAGGGAAATGGTTCCAATAATTTTTATTAAATTTTTTAGAAACACTTAAAATAAGGCCTGTGTTTCATGTAGGCTTACCCTGGCGTGACGTTTTGATAACCGTGTAAGTCTCTTTAGAACAATGTGACCGTGAGAGGCTGAGACTAATGCTGTGTTCAACTGGAAACCTCATACTTCCGACATTTGACAGGGAAAAATCATTTTGAACGGTCATCCAACTCGGAATTCCAAGTCGGAAACTCGGGCATCTTTCTAGAATTCCGACTTCACGACCTGAAGATCACTGACGTCATGATTTGTCCTTGTTCCCAGTTGCCTTGAAAGCACCATGACAGATGCAGGTACCATTAATCCAGTAAAATAAAACAGCAAATTATTTAAATTTATGCTCAGCTGTGCCTTGCGAGTGCTACACCTGATCTAATTTATCAAAGCTCGAGTTTTGAAATATTATATGATCTGAGAAGAACAATATTGGCAGGCCAGGTATATAGCCAATATGCTGTGATAATGTATTAGGCCTACTGCACAAATCAAAATCTTTATAGAACTGTTTTTATTACGTTAATGTTAAAMTTTTTAAGTCATGTTTAAAAAAATATATATATATAATCTGAGTGGTACATCTTGACTTGCATTTTGACTGAGAAAATGATCTTGACTCAAAGGTTGGTGACCACTGGTGTACATGAATCTTGGCAAAGTTCGTTCCTGTTTGGTCACGTTTCTGTGTGTCAAACAAAAACACCCTAATTATTGGTTGACAATAGAGCCTCCCACAATGCAATCTATGGCTGCAGGATGAAGTTGGTGAAGAGCAACTGCAGAAACTTGCAGTTGACTGCAGTCAAAATTACCTTTATCTCGTGGTTTTTGTAAAGTTTATGCAGTTGTCATGTAGGTGCAAATCGGACAATTTTATCCCCATAATGTAGCACACTTTGGAAGGCTTGACAGAAGTGATCCAAATATTGTCGTACTTGGCAGGACCGGACTACCGCATTGGGACACCGGTGGAAGGCGGTGACATGAGCCTCTTTAAAACTCTTCACAAAAGCAGTGTTTACCTGTCCCCTGTTTTCTTGAGTTACATACAGTGAATTCTAAAAGTATTCAGACCACATTTTGTTACGTTACAGCCTTATTCTAAAATTGATGAGGAAATTTTTTATTTAATCCATCTACACACAATACCCCATAACAACGAAGTGAAAAAACAGAAATACCTTATTTCCGTAAGTATTCAGACCCTTTGCTATGGAACTCGAAATTGAGTTGCATCCTGTTTCCATTGATCATCCTTGAGATGTTACTACAACTTGATTGGAGTCCACCTGTGGTAAATTCAATTGACTGGACATGATTTGGAAAGGCACACACCTGTCTATATAAGGTCCCACAGTTGACAGTGCATATCAGAGAAAAAACCAAGCCATGAGGTTGAAGGAATTGTCAGTAGAGCTCCGAGACAGGATTGTGTCGATGCACCGATCTGGGGGATGGTACCAAAAAATGTCTGCAGCATTGCAGCTCCCCAAGAACACAGTGGCCTCCATCATTGTTAAATGGAAGTAGTTTAGAACCACCAAGACTCTTCCTAGAGCTGGCCGCCTAGCCAAACTGAGCAAGCGGTGCAGAAGGCCCTTGGTTCGGGTGATAACCAACAACCCGATGGTCACTCTGACAGAGCGCCACAGTTCCTCTGTCGAGATGGGAGAACCTTCCAGAAGGACAACCATCTCTGCAGCACTCCACCAATCAGGCGTTTATGGTAGAGTGGCCAGACGGAAGCCACTCCTCAGTAAAAGGCACATGACAGCCCGCTTGGAGTTTGCCAAAAGGCACCTAAAGGACTCAGACCATGAGAAACAAGATTCTCTGTTCTGATGAAACCAATATTGAACTCTTTGGCCTGAATGCCAAGCGTCACGTCTGGTGGAAACCTGGCACCATCCCGATGGTGAGAGATGGTGGTGGCAGCATCATGCTGTGGGGATGTTTTTAAGCGGCAGGGACTCTGAGACTAGTTGGGAAAGATGAACGGAGCAAAGTACAGAGAGATCCTTGATGAAAACCTGCTCCAGAGCGCTCAGAACTTCAGACTGTGTTGAAGGTTCACCTTCCAACTGGACAACAACCCTAAGCACACAGCCAAGACAATATAGGAGTGGCTTCAGGATAAGTCACTGAATGTCCTTGAGTGGCCCAGCTAGAGTCCGGACTTGAACCCGATCGAACATCTCTGGAGAGACCTGGAAATAGCTGTGCAGTGACGCTCCCCATCCAACCTGACAGAGCTTGCGAGGATCTGCAAGAAGAATGGGAGAAACTCCCCAAAAGCAGGTGTGCCAAGATTGTAGGCTGTAATCACTGCCAACGGTGCTTCAACAAAGTACTGAGTAAAGGGTCTGAATACTTATGGAAATGTGATATTTCATTTTTGTAAATAAATTTGCCAAAAATTGTAATCTGTTTTTGCTTTGTCATTATGGGGTATTGTGTGTAGATTGATGAGGGAAAACAATTTAATCCATTTCAGAATTAGGCTGGAACAAAATGTGGAAAAAGTCAATGGGTCTGAATACTTTACAAATTAACTGTAGATTTCCAAGAACCGTGTTTATCTCTGTGTGACTAACATGTGGACAAATCAATCCTGCATGCAATTAACTAGCTTGCTGATTCTTGCATGTTTTCATTTTCACTCAGCCATGTTGTTGGCATTGGACTGATTCAGAGTGTCTGTTTCATGGAGCTGCCCCAGTTTTTAGCATTTCAACCACAACCAATAATATCGCATTTATGCCACCCTATGATATTCTCAGATGTATTTCTACTGTAGGTAGACTTTCCCTGTCACTTTTGCACTAGTTCTCCTTAGTGTTAGTTCACCCAAATTATCAAACTATATATTGGCTTCCTTACCCTCCATTAAAAAGGGCCTAATTATTGTGAGCAAAGGCAAATCAAATCAGTTTGAGTCACATGCACAGGGTCGCTGTAATTGCAGGGTACAGCGAAATTCTTATGCTCCAACAATGCAGGTCAGAGAAGTGAGTGAAACAATAATACAAATAATAATACTAAGTAAAATAATAGAAAAGGGCGTGGGTGGGTGTGTGTATGTATCTCTATCCAGGCTGTATCACATCCGGTCGTGATTGGGAGTCCCATAGGGCGGCGCACAATTGGCCCAGCGTTGTCCGGGTTGGTTCGGGATAGGCAGTCATTGTAAATAAGAATTTGTTCTTAACTGACTTGCATAGTTAAATAAAGTTTTAAAAAAAWWATATATATATATATACACTGAACAGAAATATATAAACGCAACATGTAAAGTGTTGGTGCCATGTTTCATCAGCTGAAATAACAGATCCCAGATATTTTCCAGACGCACAAAAACTTATTTCTCTAAAGTGTTGTGCAAAAATTTGTTTGCATCCCTGTTAGTGAGCATTTGTCCTTTGCCAAGATAATCCATCCACCTGACTGGTGTGGCATATCAAGGGCTGATTAAACAGCATGATCATTACACAGGTGCACCTTGTGCTGGGGACAAAAGACCACTCAAATGTGCAGTTTTGTCACACAGCACAATGCCACAGTTTTGAGGGAGCGTGCAATTGGCATGCTGACTGCAGGAATGTCCACCAGAGCTGTTGCCAGATAATTGAATGTAACCATAAGCTGCCTCCAACAACATTTTAGAGAATTTGGCAGTGCGTCCAACCGGCCTCACAACAGCAGACCACGTGTAACCACGCCAGCCCAGGACCTCCACATCTAGCTCCTTCACCAGCCACCCGGACAGCTGATGAAACCCCAGTGGGTGGGCCTATGCTCTCCCAGGCCTACCCTTTGCTGCGCTCCTGCCCAGTCATGTGAAATCCATAGGTTAGGGCCTAATGAACTCATTTAAATTGACTGATTGACTTATATGAACTGTAACGCAGTCAAATCTTGAAATGGTTGCATTTTATATTTTTGTTCTGTGTGTGTGTGTGTTTATTTATTTATTTACAACTAGTTTTAAATTCTATACAGTTGTTGCAGTTAAGTGGCAACGTGTGTAAATAAGGATATTTGTCCATAGTGTGAGGTTACAAGGATAAATGTCCATTAGGGGGTAAGGGGGGGCAGGGGGTAGAAGCTATTGCGCAGTTTATTTCTGCCATGATGCTCCTATATTGCCTGTGTCTGAGTGATGAAAGCGGCGAGAACAGGCTGTGACTCGGGTGGCTGAGGTCCCTGAGGATTTTCTTGGTCTCCCTGCGACACCTGGTGTTGTAGGTGTCCAGGAGTACAGACAGTGTGCGTCATCTGTAGAACCTTGTGGTCAGGAGTTGCCATATCAGGCTGATGCAGCCCAACAGTGTGATCTCGAGGGTGCACCTGTCCAACACTGTGAGGGCCCTCGGGAACAGGCCGAATTTCGTAAACCTCCTGCTTTCTTCACCACGGCGTCTTTGTGGTTTGACCATTTCAGCTCCTCTGAGATGTGTACACAGAGAAACTTTAAAGGTTTTTGACCGTCTCCACGGCAGCCCCGTGTTGAGGGTCAGTGTGGAGGAGGTGATATTACCTACCTTCACCACCTGGGGGTGGCCGTCAGGAAGTATAGGACCCAGTTCTATATGGAGGAGTGCCTAGCCTGGTTCCTCCTGAAGTCCACAATCGGCTCCTTTGATTTGCTGACTTTTGAGGGAGAAGTTGTTTACCTTGCACCACGCCATCGGAGTGCCTACCTAATCTCTGTAGGCCGTCTCGTCGTTGTTGCTAATCATGCCTACTACTGTCGTGTCATCAGCGATTCTGATGGAGTTGGAACTGTTCCCCCTGTTGAGTCAGTGTGGACGAGGTGATATTACCTACCTTCACCACCTGGGGGTGGCCGTCAGGAAGTTTAAGACCCAGTTCTATATGGAGGAGTTAAGTCCCAGGGCCGAGAGCTTTGTGGTGAGCTTAGAGAGCACTATGGTATTGAAGACCAAGCTGTAGTCGATTTACAGCATCTTCACTTGTGCATTCCCTTTTTCCAGGTGGGTGAGGGCAGTGGATCTTTCGGGGCATACCTAATGATAGGGTAAAATAGAGCCTCTTCTGGTTTTAATAGATATTGCTACCCTCTGAACTCCAATACTTTCAAATGACAACACTCATTACCTTATTGCCTGCATGATTATTTGTCTTATGTGGGTGAGCAGGCTTCAGCTTCGTCCTCTTTCATTTGGGTCTGCCTTTTCCTCTCCTCCATTGTTTAGTCTCTTACTCATGGATGAAGATTGTTTTTCCTTTTGCCCTACATCAGAATGCCAACTCCAGGCAGACATTTCTGTGGTGGCATAACATTTTAGCTAAGTGGAAATTCAGGCAGACATCTCGAATTGTAAGATTCAAAAGACTGATGTAGGGAGTATGATGAACATACTGCTGTGTGTGTGCACAATGTTTTGCTAACAGAAAATGCATAAAAAAAGAGAATGTTAGACACCAGGAGGTTGGTGGCCCCTTAATTGGGGAGGGCGGGCTCGTGGTAATGGCTGGAGCGGAATAGGTGGAATGCTATCAAATACATCAAACACATTCCATTTGCTCCGTTCCAGCCATTATTTTGAACTGTCTCCTCTGATTCTGTATTATATGTKGTTTTTTATTAGGATCTCCATTAGCTGATGTGGCAGAGTTCCATGTGGTCATTCATGGGTCTATGTAGTCATTCTCCAGCTGCATTCCTCTACCTCTCTTTGTTTGAACTGGTATCCCTTTTTACCATAACTGTCCTTCTGTATTCTCTGTCTGATCATCACACCTCTCTGTGTCAACTCCTCTGTGTGTCTGCAGAACCCTTTCTCCATTAGGTCCAGATGTTCCAATGTTTCAGCCTTTTGGCTGCGCTGTCTATGCTGGGACTCGTATCCTGGTAACAATGGATAAAGAGGTGTTTTGAGAAATGCTCCGAGAGGGAGAAAGAAGAGGATAGGAGTAAAGACAGGAATTAAAAGAATGACACACAGAAAGAAAGAAAGACGAATCATATGGCCGCTCAACCTACTGTCAACAAAATTGAATTGTAAGAAACAATTATCAAGGTTAGAGTTCAGTGACTTTTGAACTGTTGAAAAGTGACAGCCCAAGTATAAATACCATAAAGTACATACACTCATGGGTAAAAAAAAATGTTTTGAGCAAAATAGTGTTTAAAAAATATACATTTTTTACGCCTCCCCTCCGTTGAGGAGCAATAGAGAACAAAAGAGGAAAGACCCACCCCCCTACTTGTTATGTCATGACTTACCTGGACCACCTATTGAGATGTGCCTTTTGTTGACTAAATCAGGTGTTAAATGAGGTGAGAAGGAGACTGGAGTGCCTCTTTAACAAAACATAATCATCAAATAAGCACAAGGAGATTTAAACCACAAAATTCTGTAATGAATCGGTCAGCTATGCATACGTAGTTGAGTACGGTACTACAGCCCCGTTAGACTGGCCTAATTCAAATACATAACTCAGGCATGTAGGCATAATGACTGATCATTTCCCTGACTCTAGTAACACAAAATGGCTGATCATTTACTTGATTCCAATAAGACGGGGATCATTACTGGGGCTGCATTATAAACACATTGACAGTAATCTGAGAAGAAGGATTTCACTGATCTGCATCAGCATGAGATCATTGGTGCAGTCCAAAGATGGCAACTATCTAATCAATCAGCGTTATAGGCTACATTGTTGCTTTCTAACCAAGGTGTTTGTGTGTTCTAATAGAATGGGTGCTTCTGAAGCAATACCCTCATTTTCAGGAAAGAAGAGGCATACAGGAGTGTTGCCACAGTACACACCGGCAGGGAAAGACTACATTCAGCCAAGATGAATATATCGTCAAACTGTAATGGTTGGATGGGATAAAAAWAAWAAWAAAGTATTTCACCTTTATTTAACCAGGTAGGCCAGTTGAGAACAAGTTCTCATTTACAACTGCGACCTGGCCGAGATAAAGCAAAGCAGTGCGACACAAACAACAACACAGAGTTACACATGGAATAAACAAACGTACAGTCAATAACACAATAGGAATCTATATACAGTGTGTGCAAATGAGGTGAGATTAGGGAGGTAAGGCAATAAATAGGCCGTAGTGGCAAAGTAATTACAATTGAGCAATTAAACACTGGAGTGATAAATGTGCAGAAGATGAATGTGCAAGTAGAGATACTGGGGTGCAAAGGAGCAAAAATAAATGACAATATGGGGATGAGGTAGTTGGATGGGCTATGTACAGGTGCAGTGATCTGTGAGCTGCTCTGACAGCTGATGCTTAAAGTTAGTGAGGGAGTCTCCAGCTTCAGTGACTATTTATTTAAAAAAATAATAATAATAAAAAATTGTTCCAGTCATTGGCAGCAGAGAACTGGAACGAAAGGAGGAGTAGGCTTTGGGGGTGACCAGTGAAATATACTTGCTGGAGCACGTGCTATGGGTGGGTGCTGCTATGGTGACCAGGGAGCTTAMATAAGGCAGGGCTTTACCTAGCAAAGACTAATAGATGACGATGGAGCCAGTGGGTTTGGCGACTGATAATGAAGAGAGGGCCAGCCAACAAGAGCATATAGGTCGCAGAGGTGGGTAGTAAATGATTACCAACAACGACGAGACGGCCTACAGGGAGGAGGTGAGGGCCCTCGGAGTGTGGTGTCAGGAAAATAACCTCATACTCAACGTCAACAAAACAAAGGAGATGATTGTGGACTTCAGGAAACAGCAGAGGGAGCACCCCCCTATCCACATCGACGGGTCAGTAGTGGAGAAGTGGAAGGAAAGTTTTAAGTTCCTCGTGTACACATCACGACAAACTGAATTGGTCCACCCACACAGACAGCGTTGTGAAGAAGCGCAGCAGCGCCTCTTCAACCTCAGGAGGCTGAAGAAATTCGGCTTGTCACCAAAAGCACTCACAAACTTCTACAGATGCACAATCGAGAGCATCCTGTCGGGCTGTATCACCGCTGGTACGGCAACTGCTCCGCCCACAACCGTAAGGCTCTCCAGAGGGTAGTGAGGTCTGCAGAACGCATCACCAGGGCAAACTACCTGCCCTCCAGGACACCTACACCACCCGATGTCACAGGAAGGCCATAAAGATCATCAAGGACAACAACCACCCAAGCCACTGCCTGTTCACCCGCTATCATCCAGAAGGCGAGGTCAGTACAGTGCATCAAAGCAGGGACCGAGAGACTGAAAAACAGCTCTATCTCAAGGCCATCAGACTGTTAAACAGCCACCACTAACATTTAGCGGCCGCTGCCAACATACTGACTCAACTCCAGCCACTTTAAAAATGGAATTGATGGAAATTATGTAAAAATGTACCACTAGCCACTTTAAGCAATGCCACTTAATACAATGTTACATACCCTACATTACCCATCTCATATGTATATACTGTACTCTATATCATCTACTTGCATCTTGCCATCTTTATGCAATACATGTACCACTAGCCACTTTAAACTATGCCACTTTATGTTTACATACCCTACAGTACTCATCTCATACGTATATACCGTACTCTATACCATCTACTGCATCTTGCCATGCCGTTCTGTACCACCACTCATTCATATATCTTTATGTACATATTCTTTATCCCTTTACACTTGTGTGTGTGTGTAAGGTAGTAGTGTGGAATTGTTAGGTTAGATTACTGTTGGTTATTACTGCATTGTCGGAACTAGAAGCACAAGCATTTCGCTACACTTGCATTAACATCTGCTAACCATGTGTATGTGACTAATAAAATTTGATTTGATTTGATTTGAATGGTGCTTTGGTGACAAAATGTATGGCACTGTGATAGACTGCATCCAATTTGCTGAGTAGAGTGTTGGAGGCTATTTTGTAAATGACATCGCTGAAGTCGAGGATCGGTAGGATAGTCAGTTTTACGAGGATATGTTTGGCAGCATTGTTGAAGGATGCTTTGTTGCGAAATAGGAAGCCGATTCTAGATTTCATTTTGGATTGGAGATGCTTAATGTGAGTCTGGAAGGAGAGTTTACAGTCTAACCAGACACCTAGGTATTTGTAGTTGTCCACATATTCTAAGTCAGAACCGTCCAGAGTAGTGATGTTGGACGGGCGAGTAGGTGCGGGCAGTGATTGGTTGAAGAGCATGCATTTAGTTTTACTGCATTTAAGAGCATTTGGAGGCCACGGAAGGAGTGTTGTATGGCATTGAAGCTCGTCTGGAGGTTAGTTAACACAGTGTCCAAAGACGGGCCAGAAGTATACAGAATGGTGTCGTTTGCGTAGAGGTGGATGAGAGAATCACCAGCAGCAAAAGCGACATCATTGATGTACTGTATACAGAGAAAAGAGTCGGCCCGAGAGTTTGTGCTACAGGATGTACATTTCTGTTTGAAAAAGCTATCCTTTGCTTTCCTAACTGCCTGTTTATATTGGTTCCAAACTTCCCTGAAAAGTTGCATATCGCGGGGGCTATTCGATGCTAATGCAGTACACCACAGGATGTTTTTGTGCTGGTCAAGGGCATTCAGGTCTGGAGTGAACCAAGGGCTAAATCTGTTCCTGGTTCCACATTTTTTGAATGGGGCATGCTTATTTAAGATGGTGAGGAAAGCACTTTTAAAGAATAACCAGGCATCGTTTACTGACAGAATGAGGTCAATATCCTTCCAGGGTACCCGGGCCAGGTCGATTAGAAAGGCCTGCTCGCAGAAGCGTTTTTAGGGAGCATTTGACAGTGATGAGGGGTGGTCGTTTGACCGCAGACCCATTACGGACGCAGGCATTGAGGCAGTGATTGCTAGGATCCTGGTTGAAGACAGCAGAGGTTTATTTAGAGGGCAGGATGATATCTATGAGGGTGCTCGTGTTTACAGATTTGGGGTTGTACCTGGTGGGTTCATTGATCATTTGTGTGAGATTGAGGTCATCTAGCTCAGATTGTTGGACGGACGGGGTGTTAAGCATAGGATACAGCGTGATGTGCAGAAGAAGTAGCACAAAGTTGAGTAAAAAGTCTGATTGCAGAAAAAAGATTGTAGAAAGGTGTGCATGTATTACCTGGCGGCATCTAGCCTGGCGGTTAATACCGTTGGGCCAGTAACCAAAAGGTTGCTGGTTTGAATCCCAGAGCCGGCAAGGTGGAAAAAATCTGTCGTTCTGCCCTTGAGCATGGCAGTTAACCCACAACAACAACTGCTCCCTTGGCGCCCCGACGATGCAGACGTCAATTTAAGGCAGACACCTTTCAGTTTAATGCATTCAGTTGTGCAACTTACTAGGTATCCCATTTCCCCTTTGTGTCAAACAGTCTTTTACTGTGCTATAGGATTCACATAATAGTGAAAATGTTTAAAGCAGATGCTGCCTTTCTACAATAGAGATAGATGCAGTACACATTGATTCCCCTGACTCTCATCCCCCATCTGTCAGATAGTCCTTAACCTCTCCACTTCCTCCAGACTGTTATACAAAACACTCATCAATATGTTCTCTCTCTTTACAGATCTGGGAGTGTGCAGCACCACTGGATTGAAATCTATCACTTTGTGGAACATCTGGCTCATAAGTTCATAAGGTGAGAATAGTTTACAAAGACCCTGTAATGTAAAGTTATATAAATTCAATATTAACAAAACTTTCAACTGTTAACCGTGTGTGTGGGTATGAATGTCTACCAGATAAAGATACCAGATGAATCCCCCCCCCCCCCCTCCTATCTCTGGACTGAATGTACTTTCTATGCCTGTAATATGTGGTTGTCCCACCTAGCTGTCTTAAGATGAATGCACTAACTATAAGTTGCTCCTGATAAGAGTGTCTGCTATATGACTAAAATGTAAAGAAAGTTAATACACTGTATAAATGTTGTCAATTTCTCTCCAGTCCACAGCTGCGCATGTCCTTCATTGTGTTCTCCACTGAGGGAAGGATTTTGATGCGGCTCACAGAGGACAGGTGAGGGAACAATCTTTCTTTCTTAGGATTTGGGGTATTACCTCTCCACAAGATGGCAGGTATTTGCTGATTCTGAACTGAGTTGATTATCAAGAATCCAGAGAAACATGCAGGATTTGTTTAAGGTTCATTGAATTAGAGACATAAGAATCACAGAGAACAATACCCTCACATTGAGTTTGACTGACAATGCTGTCAATTCTTTGGCAAACTGTAAGCTTCAGCATGTGGCTCACAATATATTACATGTCGCATATGGGTCTAATCTTTCCTTAGGCGCATTGTCCACGCAGGCACTGAAACATTTTCAATGTTTATGGTCTTCCTGCTGTCTCATTTCACACAGGACTCATTTCCCCCACCATCTGCTAGACAATGTCCTGTGCCAGTAGGACACTCTTAAAACCTGAAGCACARACAAAGCCCATCACTACTCTCTGAAATGGAATACCACTTCAATAGAGAGAGATCATGCTAGGTCTTTGTTTCTGTGCCTATTATCTTTGTCACGTCATATCCGTCTGTCAGCTTTTAGTTTAGGGAGAAGACTATGCATTGTACAAGAAATCAGTCAAAAGGGAAATCTGTTCGATTTGAGGGCACAAAACGACTCACTTGTTGTTCATGATTATGGGTGTGCATGCAGTTCAATGCTGTACTCAATGTTTGAGTTTGACATTATGATTTGATAGTAGGACGTCACACATTTATAATTTTATCACTATTATGACTCTTCTTACATCAAAACCTAAAGCTACTCTCATTTGAAGCTCTAGCGAATGTAGTTGTAATAGCTGTTTAGCTGCAGTTAGATCTATCAGACTGGGCACACTCTGGTTGAATCACCGTTGTTTCCACATTTCAATGAAATGACGTTGAACCAACTTGGAATAGATGTTGAGTTGACATCTGTGCCCAGTGGAGGACTTTTGCAGGGTGAGGGGTGAGACATGATGAATATGAACTGCCCTTCCATCTGTTTGCTTGCTCAGGGAGCAGATTCGCAAAGGTCTGGAGGAGCTCCAGAAGGTACTTCCAGGTGGAGACACCTTTATGCACGAGGGCATCCAGAGGGTGAGCTGTCTGTTTTTAGCTGAGCTCTGAGCTGGAATCTATCTCCATTCTGGCTTAAGAACAAAGAACATGGTTTGGAGCCAAAATGGCACCTGTATTAGTATGGAAGAGTTACTGTATTCACAGGACCACTTTAGCCATTGTACTGTTTGAATCCAATACATCTTTTTTTACAGGCCAGTGAGCAGATATATTATGGAAACTCAGAAGGTGTGTAGTTAAATAAAAAATGTCAATTGTTTCCTGCTGGAAGTTGTGCATGATATATGAATTTCTCCTGTCTATCTGTTAGTCTGACATTATTATTTGGATAGCGCTGTGGCAGCAATTAGATCCTAATCATAGGTTTTCTGTCTGATAGGATACCGTACTGCCAGTGTCATCATAGCTCTCACAGATGGAGAGTTGCATGAGGACCTCTTCTACTATGCTGAGAGAGAGGTAAGCACAGCCTGAGACAGAGAGAGGTAAACAGCAAATATAGCCAGAGGGAGAAAGACGAACCCACAAATTGTAAACAGAAGCGGCACTCCTGTTGGCACAGATCAAACAGCAGCACCATATACATCACCTCAGTAGCACTTTGATCCATTCTTTTCAGAGAAGGAAAAGGGGGGCCAACGTTTCTGTCAGATTTATGTCTCCCATCTGCCCATGAATAAAGAAGGCAGAGTCATTCGCCACACATCTGCACAAGGAACCAATGATTTAGTTGGGAGTGCAGGTGCAGCAGACGTGCAGAGCTAGGGCTGTTTAATCAGTTCTGAGCACCCTTGGACACACTTGAGGAAGTGATGCAGATACTGTATCTTTCTCAGTAGCTTTCAAAATGTTGTGGGGAAAATGCCACTTACCCTGAACAGGGAGCCTCGGAGCAATAACTTGAAGCTTTATGCTGTCACTCATATTGAATAAAATTGTCAGCTCAGCTCTGAAGGGCCTTCTTTCAGATGCTCATGAAATGTAACATTTGAATCGTGCGCTCTATTGGCTCTAACCACTCAAGTGTTTCCATCAGCGTTTAATTATTTTTAGAAACAATATTGAATGTCAGTCAACAAGAACTCAGTGCTGTGTTATCTCTTAACTATTACTCAAATCACGGCTAAGGCCACGACAGGTCCAGAGGAGCGATCTGGAGGGTTTTCTGTGGTTGTGTGTTGGTCGATGTTGTGCAATGCAGTGCTTTAATAGCTTCCAGGTCTTGACAGTTTTTCTTGTTTTTGCTCTCCTCTGTGAATACCTGACAGGCCAACCGCTCGCGAAGTCTGGGTGCCTCCGTATACTGTGTGGGGGTGAAGGACTTCAATGAGACACAGGTGTGTTGACACGTCTTGCTTCTGTGTGCTCTGATTTGACATCTCACACTGTGTCCCAAACATAAGATGGAAAAGAGGTTGGTGGGTTTGTGAAAGTTCAGCATGAATTGAATGAAACTTTTTTTCTTCCTCAGCTGGCAAAGATTGCTGATAGCAAGGACCATGTATTCCCAGTGAACGATGGCTTTGAAGCACTGCAGGGGGTCATTGATTCGGTAAGATACCTGACTACTAACACAAGGAAAGCTAGAATAATTAAGCAATAAGGCCCGAGGGGGTGTGGTATATGGCCAAAATACCACGGCTAAGGGCTGTGCTTACGCACAACGCAACGCAGATTGCTAGTACACAGCCCTTAGCCGTGGTATATTTGCCATATATCACAAACCCCTGAGGTGCTTTATTGCCATTATAAACTGGTTACTAAAATAATTGGAGCAGTAAAAATAAATGTTTTGTCATACCCGTGGTATACGGTCTGATATACCACAGCTTTCAGCCAATCAGCATTCAGGGCTCGAACAACCCAGTTTATAACAGCATTTTTAATATGCACACTGGTGTTTGATAATTATACCTGTTCTAGGAGGTCAGAGGAAATGGTTCCACATGTACTGCAGTGAGGATATGAGTTCCATCTCTCTCAATCCATTAACACATTACTCAAATAGGAAACGAGGGAAAATAGGACAAATGAAAACAATAAACAAATATTCTGGCCATCAAAACTCACCAGGAACAACATTCCAGGAAAACATGCTGTGACTTCCCAGCTTTTGATCCAAGCTCTTACCAAACAGGATCAGTGAATGAATTCATTATATCTTCTAGCTTCCACCTCAAAGGAATGTACTTATAATGTTGTATCCGCCTGGCCGATTTGAAAAGCGAACGGATGAAAGAAAAGGAGAGTCGTGGTGGAGAGGCCACTGTCACCTGGGCACTGAGTTTCTCTAGCAGAGATAGGGGTCAGACCAGTTGACTGTCATCTGGACCCCATTAACAGCATGCTGAAAGCTCATGGCTCAGAGTCGAGGAAGAAGGGCAGCATGTTGTAAGTCAGTCTGATCTTCAGGAATACAACACATACTTTCCCTGGACAGTGGGGGTATAGAGAGAGATATACACCCAGAGCACAAGGACAGTGAGGAGCACAGAGATGAGAACAGGAGACATCAAGCAGATCATGGTATCGAGGTGCACTGGTACACACTGTTACTGTAATTGACAGGAAAAGGAGTATAGGGATTATATTGTAAACCAATACTCTCAACAAATAAACACACAACCTTCTGTAACAAGTGTGAGATTACTGTGAGAATGTCCGGACCTTGCCCCCCCCCCCCCCCCCTGTCTCCCCCCTCCTCACCTCTCACCTCCCTCCCCAGATATTAAAGAAGTCCTGTATTGAGATCCTGGCGGCTGAGCCCTCCAGTATCTGTGCAGGAGGTAAGTTTATAGACCTCTGGCCCAACCCATTTATCCTCTCTGGTCTCTCAGGTCTTCACTAAATCATACATTTAAAGGCCCCCCCATTGGAGCTCACAACAGGAAGAGAATAAAAATCTACCTGGGCAGGAGCCTGGTGTGCAGTATATACAGTATCTCCTACACACAGTAGCAGCAACTTCATTTGTCATGAACGATTCAACCCAGACCTGGTCTCAACTCCATTTAACTACTGTACTAAGGACACAAATCATAGCTGTCTTTTTCCGCTGTGTAATGCTGCTCAGTCATTGTCCATTCTACAGTCTTGCAACCCACCACTTTCCCACTGTAGAAATAAGTATTACGCTTCATGTTTTCTGGGTTCTGTGGTATTGGCTCCAGAGAGCCACTATATATCCACATGTCTGAACAACTGCAGTTGAAGTCTCATTGACCGCAAGATCTCAATTATCCAGGCATCCAGAGAAATAATTTATCTTCAACAACTACTATGGTCAGGGCAGTTTGTTGGCAGAATGTAACCAGAGTGTAGATGCTGACATGAATAGACTCAGATGTTAGCCTGAACAGCTACAGTATTACATGTGGTGGGACAAATTCAGTCACTGTGCTCCTCTCTTCTCCCTCCAAAACGTTCCAGGTGGTGGTGAGAGGAAACGGCTTCCTCCATGCTCGGAATGTCCATAAGGTCCTGTGCAGTTTCCGAATCAACGACACACTCACCAAGAGTAAGTGGAATACGAACCGAAAGTAAATAGACAAGGGTGCTCTTTTCTGTTTCAATGGCTTGTTCATAATGTGTACGTCATTTGCTAATCATGTAATAACAAACACAAAGACGCCATTCCTGCAGCTGCAAACTGCTCAGGAAATGTGTGACCAACGTGGTGATTTACTGTATGAGTTGGACACGGTAAAAGTCCATGTTTACCAATTGATGTCTCACAATGCTTCCCAAAAGTGCTCTTCAGGAGTGCAGAGTCAGCAGAGGTCCTCTATGCCAAAACAAGTGCTCATGCTATTTGTTCCTGGTATTAKTGGTTTGTGTCTTTTGAAGGGCCTGCTTTAACGGCCTGGGACTGTGCCAGAGCCAGAAGATCAAGGGAAAACAGTGCCACACACAAGTTAGTGAGGGGGAAAGTCCTAGAGGTACATCCAAGTTCCCCTGTGATCTTTAGAAGTGGCCTAATGGATGTGTCAGCTCTCTCGGTCCCATGCATGCCAACATGTAGCTGTGGGAGGCCATGCTCTAATAGAAAATAGAAAATAGCCAGCGCTGATGCACAAGCAAGTCTGGAGTCTAGGCCTGAAGTGAAGAGAAGAATAGGATGCTTAGGCTGGAAGAGGTTTTACCCTCAATGTCAGAACAGGGTCTGGAGACACAGGCACCAAGTTGATGTCTGTTCTAAAGTAAGTTATTGGCCTTCATTCAGAAGGTCTGAATTGCAATGAAGGATTTCATCTATGGAATTTGATAGCAGATCAAAGCGCAGTCTTCAGCGCCGTTCAATATTACGGTTGAATAACTTTTACAGTATGGTGCTGCTTAGCATGAATGACCTAGGGACTGCTAACACATTTCTCCTACTCTGAAGTAGAGTGATGGAGAGAATGGTTTACGGTGACCCAGAATGTTAATTGTATGTAATTATACATACAACTCCCCACAGACAAGCGGAAGACATGGAAACAATTGAGGAAAAAAGGATAGACAGCTGTTTACCAACTGTCCAGTAGAGCATGTTTAGCCCTGAACCGATTCCAGACACAACAGGGGCCACCTATAAATCGCTATTGGATTATTGTTTCCTGTTGTCGAGTGTCATTGGTCTCATATGACTGATTCACCTTGTCCCATGGTGGGCTCTCCTGTAGTCTGCAGAACCCCTAACCACCGCAAACACCATCTCCCCTCTATAGCCTCTCCATAACCTACAAAYGTTTGGGGACCTCGTAGGAAAGGAGCAATGTGTAGCTACATGTGTTCAGCAGCTGAATGGATGTCTCCAGGAAAACCAGCAGGAGCAAATATAGGCCCTCTGAGCTTTGGCAGTGAAGACACGTCGTGGGTATTCTTTCCTCTCTGTGACAGATGTTGCCCTGATGGCTAGTGAGCAGAAGCATTGAGATATGTGAAGAATGAGGATCCACACCTAGTGACGTGATAAAAAGAGGTGGATTAGGAAAAATAGTCATTTTATTGAGATTGCATAGTTCTCCAGAAATCTGTGTTGACTGACAGCAAGATTTATTTCACAGCCACATTATGGTATTGTCAGTAGCTATGTCCAGTTGTTGTATTAGTTGAAAAACATTTTGAGATGTATGTGCAATTAATTCAGATTATACAAATAGATTACTGCAAGTAAAATGGATTTGACCTCATGTGCCTGATCGGAGGGATCCTACCGAACACTTAGTCATCTCACTGAGAGGCTAGTTACTGATCACACACTGTAATTTATTGAGTAAGATTAAACTGTGAGCATGTCTACACTCAGCAGTAAAGCATGACCTTTGCTCATGTGCACAGAGTAAATGGTGTAATAGCGTGTGAGATGAAGCAAAGCTGTTGACCAGCATCTAGATCCCTACACTCTTAGAAAAAAATAGGTTCCAAAAACATTCTTCAGCTGTCCTCATTGGAGAACCCTTTTTGGTTCCAGGTAGAACCCTATTGGGTTCCATACAGAACCCTCTGTGGAAAGGGTTCTACAGGGCATTTGGAGTATTGACACCTTGACTTTTTCCACATTTTGTTACGTTACAGCCTCATTCTAAAATTGATTAAATTATTTATTTTTCTCATCAATCTACACACAATACCCCATAATGACAGTGAAAACATTTGTTAATTTTTATTTTATTTAGCACAAATAAAAAACAGAAATACCTTATTTACATAAGTACTTGAAATTGAGCTCAGGTGCATCCTGTTTCCATTGATCATCCTTGAGATGTTTCTACAACTTGATTGGAGTCCATCTGTAGTAAATTCAATTAATTGGACATGATTTGGAAAGGCAATCTGATTAACACACCTGTCTATACCTGTCTATATAAGGTCCCACAGTTGACAGTGCATGTCAGAGCAAAAACCAAGCCATGAGATCGAAGGAATTGTCCGTAGAGCCCCGAGACAGGATTATGTTGAGGCACAGATCTGGGGAAGGGTACCAAAACATTTCTGCAGCATTGAAGGTTCCCAAGAACACAGTGGCCTCAATCATTCTTTAACGGAAGAAGTTTGGAACTACCAAGATTCTTCCTAGAGCTGGCCGCCAGGCCAAACTGTGCAATCGGGGGAGAAGGGTCTTGGTCAGGGAGGTGACCAAGATCCCGATGGTCACTCTGACAGAGCTCCATAGTTCCTCTGTGAAGATGGGAGAACCTTCCAGAAGGACAACCATCTCTGGTGGAGTGCTGCAATCAGGCCTTTATGGTAGGGTGGCCAGACGGAAGCCACTCCTCAATAAAAGGCACATGACAGTTCACTTGAAGTTTGCCAAAAGGCACCTAAAGGACTCTCAGACAATGAGAAACAAGATTCTCTGGTCAGATGAAACCAAGATTGAACTCTTTGGCCTGAATGCCTAGGGTTCTACCTGGAATCAAAAAGCATTTTTCAAAGGGTTCTCATATGGGAACAGCCGAAGAACCCTTTTAGGTTCTAGATATTTTCTAAGAGTGCATGGTAGAAACATGACCACTGCAGAGATTTGGGCCCCGATAACCCTTCACCTGAGAGAATGACCAGAGAGTCCTTTGTAGTCAGCTAGCCAGTCAGCCAACCAGCCAGTCAATCTGCCTTAAAAAAGGCTCTCAGCTCTCTCGGTCCCATTTGATAGTTTAAGTCCATGCAGAGTGTAAGGTGGGAGACTGCTCAGTTGAACTCTGAGTGGGATATCTGGCTGAGTTTGTGTTGGCTCTGAGCTTAGCTTGGCAGGCAGCAGTATTGATCTCCTGCTCCCCACTCCTCCCCTCCATCCTGCGGGGTGTTACTGGAGAGGAACTGTCATCCGTTTGCTGTGGAGTGCTCATGTTGATTTCCTCAGTGCCGGGGTATGTTCAACSTGAGCCAGGAATAACAGGCAGCTTGGGCAACGACGATGCTCACTGGATCTGTTTTCAAAAGTTTCATAAGTTGGACACAACTTTAAAAACGAAGATGCAGTGGTGTAAAAATACTTTAAAGTACTACTTAAGTAGTTTTTTGGTGTATCTGTACTTTACTTTATTTATAGTTTGACAACTTTTACTTCACTACATTCCTAAAGAAAATAATGTACTTTTTACTCCATACATTTTCCCTGACACCCAAAAGTACTCATTACATGTTGAGTGCTTAGCAGGACAGGAAAATGGTCCAATTCCCGCACTTATCAAGATAACACATGGTCATCCCTACTGCCTCTGATCTGGCAGACTCACTAAACACACATGRATAGTTTGTAAATTATGTCTGAGTGTTAGTGTGTACCCCCGGCTATCTGTGCATTTTAAAAACAAGAACAAGGTGGTGTCTGGTTTACTTTATTATTAGGAAATGATACTTAAGTATATTTTAGCAATTACATTTACTTTTGATACTTAATTATATTTAGAACCAAATACTTTTAGACTTTTATTCAAGTAGTATTTTACTGGCTGACTTTCACTTTTACTTGAGTACCTTCTATTAAGGTATCTATACTTTTCCTCAAGTACTGTATAACAATTGTGTACTTTTTCCACCACTGGTCAAATGGGTGTACATGTCTAAACTAGAGGTATTGAAATCAGTCCTCAAGCATCTCTGTATTATGTTAGATTGGTCTTGAGTTACCATCAGATACTGTATGACATCTGTTCTGTTGTCATCATTAATCAGATTGTCCTGTCATAGTCCAATACCAATAATCCAATTTAGATGATGACATTTCATGATCATTAGTCAATGAACTTCAGACATCAGTTGAAGAAAGATTTGGGACATGATATACATCTAAGCTCATGATATACAATACCAGTCAAAAGTTTAGACACACCTTCTCATTCAAGGGTTTTTCTTTATTTGTACTATTTTCTACATTGTAGAATAATAGTGAGGACATCAAAACTATGAAATAACACATGGAATCATGTAGTAACCAAAAAAGTGTTAAACAAATCAAAGTATATTTTTGTATTTGAGATTTTTCAAAGTAACCACCCTTTGCCTTGATGACAGCCTTGATAACAGCTTTGCACAATCTTGCCATTCTCTCAACCATCTTCATGAGGAATGCTTTTCCAACAGTCTTGAAGGAGTTCCCGCATATGCTGAGCACTTGTTGGCTGATTTTATTTCACTCTGCGGTCCAACTCATCCCAAACCATCTCAATTGGGTTGAGTGTGGGTGATTGTGGAAGACAGGTCATCTGATGCAGCACTCATCACTCTCCTTGGTCAAATAGCCCTTACACAGCCTGGAGGTGTGTTGGGTCATTGTCCTGTTGAAAAACAAATGATAGTCCCGCTAAGCACAAACCAGATGGAATGGCATATCGCTGCAGAATGCTGTGGTAGCCGTGCTGGTTAAATCACTGACAGTGTCACCAGAAAAGCACCATCACACCTCCTTCTATGCTTCACTGTGAGAACCACACATGTGGAGATCATCTGTTCTCCTACTCTGCGTCTCACAGACACAGAGGTTGACATCAAAAATTTGGACTCATCAGACCAAAGGACAGATTTCCAACGGTCTAATGTCCCTTGCTCGTGTTTCTTGGCCAAAGCAAGTCTCTTCTTCTTTTTGGTGTCCTTTATTGGTGGTTTCTTTGCAGCAATTCAACCATGAAGGCCGGATTCACACAGTCTCCTCTGAACAGTTGAGATGTGTCTTACTTGAACTCTGTGAAGCATTTATTTGGTCTGCAATCTGAGGTGCAGTTAACATTAATGAACTTATCTTCTGCAGCAGAGGTAACTCTGGGTCTTCCTTTCCTGTGGCAGTCCTCATGAGAGCCAGTTTCATCATAGCACTTGATGGTTTTTGCGACTGTACTTGTGAAAAATTTCAAGAACTTTGTAAGTTTCCTCATTGACTAACCTTCATGTCTTAAAGTAATGAGGGACTGTCGTTTCTCTTTGATTATTTGAGCTGTTCTTGCCATAATATGGACTTGGTCTTTTACCAAGGAGGGCTATCTGCTGTATGCCACCTCTACCTTGTCACAACACAACTGATTGGCTCAAACACATTAAGAAGGAAAGAAGTTCCTCAACTTTTACAAGGCACACCTGTTAATTGAAATGCATTCCAGGTGGCTCCCTCATGAAGCTGGTTGAGAGAATGCCAATATTGTGCAAAGTTGTCATCAAGGCAAAGGGTAGCTACTTTGAAGAATGTCAAATATAAAATATTTTAACACTTTTTTTTTTGGTTACTACACGCTTCCTTGTGTTATTTCATAGTTTTGATGTCTTCACTATTATTCTACAATGAGGAAATAGTAGAAAGAAAAAAAGAAAAACCCTTGAATGGGTAGGTGTGTCCAAACTTTTGACTGGTACGGTAGGTATGCTGTTGCTCCACTTCTCAAAAGGTCAATGGGTTCTGATCTGTGCAGTCTGAATTACACTTTGACTAGAGCAGAACCAATATGTTTGTGTATGAGTCAATGTTGTGACCCTTTGTTCTCCTGTACTCCTAGGTGTGAAGCCATTAATAGTGGAAGATACGTATCTCCTCTGTCCTGCACCCATTCTCCAGGAAGAGGGAATGTAAGTACTATAATCACTGAAAGAATATCAGTTTTTCTCTTTATCTGCTGTTTACCTGCTGATGTTTCTGTCACCCATCCTAACCACACGCTATCTCTTTACACCCCTATTGTGTTCCAGGGCAGCCAACCTCTATGTCAGCATGAATGAAGGTCTCAGTTTTATCTCCAGTTCAGTCACCATTACAACAGTGGGCTGTGTAAGTACAGTGGGGTGGTGCATGTTGTTGCAGTACCCCCATCAAAGACTCACATGAACCAATAACTGTCCCAAACTATGACAGTTAGTCCCCTGTAGTTACATGATTACAGGCACTTTAACTTTCTGATGGGTCTCAGCCTTTGCACTGTGGTGGAACATGCAGGTCAGTGGAGACTGAGTTTGACCTGTGTCCCTCTCTCTCTCTCTCTCTCTTTGTCCCAGTCTGATGGAACCATCCTGGCCATCGCCCTGCTCATCCTCATGCTGCTTTTAATCCTCATGATTCTCTGGTGGTTCTGGCCTCTTTGCTGCACTGTGGTGAGTCACATAAACTATATGTCACATTCACACTCATGGACAGTGTCTTAAAAGCTTGAACCTTTTTTAAACTTTTATTTTATTAAATACAAATGGCCCTATATGGTAGACCTGTGTGTAGCTTGAAGCATTCCCAGTAAGTCTTTTCTGAGAGAACTCTATGTACTTTATTTATGTACTTTATCACAGATGATCACGGATGTATTTTACGGAGTTATTTTATCTGAATAAATCACACTCAAGTCATCTTGCTAATCTAAACAGTATTTCCATGGTGAGATGGGTTATATGAGTCAGTGAAGGATGAGACTCTTTGGCCTTTTTGCCTCCAATTGATTTAATTAGTCCATTATGCCCGTAGGCCACCAGAGGTCAGTGGTAAAGGTGTGCTGAAGTACTTAGTCCCTCTGTTGAAGTAGTTTGTTCCACTGGAGGGTCACAGAACAGTGGTTCTCAGCTCCAAGGTCGAGGACGATATAGCTTCTTTATGCTGTTCTAGTATTTAGACAAAAATCCTCCCAGCTAGGCCTGACAAAATGGATCACAATTTAACCGCTTTGGTCTCCTATACGGAATTAAAAATGTGTATTTCCCATCAAGCCTGGAAACAGAGAAGTTGGAAAGACGCAGATTTTTTTTTTTTATATGTTACACTCTCTTTTTAGTTCTTGTCAGTTATTTTCAGTGGAAACCCTTGCCCAGCACTGTTTAGGAGAGTGATGCTATGTTACCATGGGAAATCAGATAGCATCCCAGCCTTTGGGATTGGGAAGCACAGGGGAAAATAATCTAATTTCAAGTAATGAATATTCATTGCCTTGGCCGGGTTCATTTCTAAGGAAATGTACTTAGTTATAGTTGCTCAACGTTTTGTTAGCCATGGACACACCCCAAGCATGTATTTTCCTATAGATTGAGCAATGTGAATGAGGAAAATACAGATTATCAATATTTACTAAACATCTCAATGATTTTAATATTTTTCTACATCATCACAGGGCTCTGCCAAAATCCAACAGGAGGAGCTGGTAGTTAAAAGCCTACATGTCTGTGAAGATGTCCTTTTTTCTGGAACATATTTTACACAGGGTTTCTTGAATTTCCTCATAGCTAAAAACAGAAAAACAAGTGAGCGTGGAGCATAGACTCGAATGCCCTTTACTATTCCCCCACCCCCCTTGTAAATAGTAGGAAAAAGGAGAGAGAAAAACAATTCCTGAGCCATGTGTTTTCATGCAACCCTGTTTTTGGCACACATTACTGTGACATATATTTTAATGTGTTTTTGAAGTACATTTGCTTTTTTACATGCTTGTCACGAGTGTAAACTCCCCCCCCCCTCTTTCTCTCACCATAGATTATCCATGAGCCCCCACCAGCAGTAGTGGAAGACAGTTCGGTAGGTAAACCCTTGATGTTGATTACTTTCGGGGTGTGGGTTAATATATTTTATGTCTTCTATTGGTCTCCAGAAGAAAAGTTTCCATTCACTCACTGTTACACAATGATATGGCTGTTAAATTATGTAATGGCCATTAAGCAGAACATAAATACACTTGCAGCCATTTGTTTTATAGTTAAAGTAGTCACATTCTTTTTTTGGAGATTTTTACTGAACAACAGTTATCCTTGATGTATATTCCCTATCCACGAGAGAGAAAACCTAGGCTACAAGGACAGTGTAGCACATCCATTTGAAGTGTTAATAGGTGTAGGAACCCATTGCTTATGGTCCATTTTCTTCAATAACCTCAACTCACTGACCTTTAATATTCCCCTTGATTTTATAGACTGACATATGACCAAGCTGTTTCTTCCGCCCATGTCATGAGGACAACACCCTCCCACTATGAAGCCCTTACTCTCAGCAAATACCTTCTGATAAAAAGGCATGAGAGCTTCTTTGAACAGACCCTTCTCTGGTCACTGTACAAACTGATCATCCATTTCTATACCTCCCCTGTATGATAAAAATAAAGCTGAGAATAATTGTCCGTTTAGATCACTATATGGGATTCCTTTTTTAGTTTAAGGTTGCAATTAAGGCCTTATTTAAGAGCCATCTGTTTTGGAGTCCCTTTCTTGAGATCCCACTGGGAATTCACTGACTAATCTGATTAATCAAATAATTCTTCAATAATATTTTCTTCACAATAATACAGCATCGCAAATGACTCTAGTTACAAAACATTCTCAACTAGCAACAGAATTCTATCCCGGTCATATGTGACTCATTTTAATAACACTGAGCGTTTTTACAGCCCATACTCATTTAATAATGTTGAAATTATTTTCCTTTTAGTATAAATCCTTTACAACCAAAGTTGCATCCAAAAATGGAATAAAGTCATGAAAGAATAGAGGCAGCCAAAAAGGTGTATAGTGACAGTCCAATTTACTTTTCTTCTCAACTTGTATATCATAGATTTACCAGTCTTTTTAGCTGTTTTTGTAAGATATTGTCATAAAATCCCCTCATTAACCAGCGCATGGAATGTACACAAAAAGTGTGAAGTAATCATCTCCCCCACTCCTCTAATTCAATTCAATCATACAGGAGGTATCTCCTCCAGTTTTCTGTGAAGCTTTTTGCCCATTGTCCGTGTCTCTGTGAGGGCGATGGCGTCAGCCTGTTGTTATTTCCGCCTCCTCTCTGGCAGTCCCTGATCATAGGCCTGATGGATTCGATTAGTCTGAATCTGGGTCTATTAAAGAGCTGAAACATGAGGGGGGCTGTGGGCTCGGTCATTTCCTCTGATCTGACGCATGCCATGGACGGGACGGGAGAAGGCGAGGGGGGGAGAGAGAGGAGAAGGAGACTAATTTAGACATAAAAAGGAAATCATACCCAGGGCCTGAAATATTACATTGTGAGTAGGGTATATGAGAGATGGAGAGGCAGAGTGCTTGGTGTATAGGCTGTACCTCAGAACCAACAGTGCCAGTGTGTATGAAATGATTAATCATCTCACACCCTGAATTTTTATTAACCCTGTCTGGGGCATTGTGCAAAGAGTGGGATCTTTACGCTATCTCTCCCCCCCCACCACCACAGGATGAGGAAGAAGATGGGATGCCTAAGAAGAAGTGGCCCACGGTCGATGCCTCCTACTATGGGGGCAGAGGTGTGGGTGGAATCAAAAGGATGGAGGTGAGCTTCGCTGGAACCCTGCTGTATTTAAGCTCCGACAAGCTGATTTCATAATACTGTACTTGCCCTCAATCGCCTGTCAATCTACAGCTGTTCTCTCCATGCTATTTGATCTAGGAACTCTGTTTGACAGATCAGCAATGGCAAACAACCAAGCACACACTTAGTGGTTGGCCGAGCACGCCCCCATTCACATCGACGGGGCTGTAGTGGTGCGGGTTGAGAGCTTAAAGTTCCTCGGTGTCCACATCACCAAGGACTTATCATGGTCCAAACACACCAACACAGTTGTGAAGAGGGCATGATAATGTCTCTTCCCCCTCAGGAGGCTGAAAAGATTTGGCATGGGCCCTTAGATCCTCATAAAGTTCTACAGCTGCACCATAGAGAGCATCTTAACTGGCTGGATCACCGCCTGGTATGGCAACGGCTCTGCATCTGAACGCAGGCGCTACAGAGGGTGGTGCGTACGGCCCAGTACACCACTGGGGCCGGGCTCACTGCCATCCAGGACCTCTATACCAGGCGCTGTCAGAGGAAGGCCCTAAAATTGTCAGACTCCAGCCACCCAAGTCATAGACTGTTTTCTCTTCTATCGCACGGCAAGCAGTACCAGTGCACCAAGTCTGGAACCAACAAACCCTGAACAGCTTCTACCCCCAAGCCATAAGACTGCTAAATAGTTAACCAAAGAGCTAGTCAGACTATCTGCATTGACCCTTTTTGCACTAATTTTTAGACTCCTCATATACGCTACTGCTACTGTTCATTATCTATAAATATTTACCTCAATTACCTCGTACTCCTGCACCTCGACTCGGTACGGTACTCCCTGTATATAGCCAAGTTATCGTTACTCATTGTGTATTTGTTCCTTGTGTTATTTTTCCTCAATTTCTCTCTCTGCTTTGTTGGAAATGGCCCTTAGGTAAGCATTTCACTGTTATGCTTCGTAAACAACAGGTGTAGACTGTGACAAATTGAATGTGCCAGGTTGAAATTAAGCTAGACATGTTAAAAAATCTCTGCTTGTTATTATTTGTCAGGTGCGTTGGGGTGAGAAAGGCTCTACTGAGGAGGGAGCCAAACTGGAGAAGGCAAAGAATGCCAGGGTGAAAATGCCTGAGCAGGAGTTCATACAGTCCCCCACCCGCATTCTCAATAATGGCATGCGCAAGCCTCCAGGTCCTCACAAGTGGTACTCACCAATCAAGGTATTGACATGGCCAATATAAAAGAAACGCATTGCACACAAAGCTGTCAAGTTCAATCACATACTCAACATGGCTTCCTATATTATATACACTGAGGGTACAAAACATTATGAACTTGACATAGACTGACCAGGTGAATACAGGTGAAAGCTATGATCCCTTATTGTTGTCACTTGTTAAATCAATTTAATGAAGGAGAGGAGACCAGTTAAAGAAGGATTCTTAAGCCTTGAGACAATTCAGACATAGATTGTGTATGTGTGCCATTCAGAGGGTGAATGTGCAAGACAACATATTTAAGTGCCTTTGAACGTGGTGTGGTAGTAGGTGCCAGGCACACAGGTTTGTGTCAAGAACTGCAACGCTGCTGGGTTTTTCACACTCAACAGTTTCCTGTGTGTGTCAAGAATGGTCACCACCCAAAGAACATCCAGCCAACTTGACACAACTGTGGGGAGCATTGGAGTCAACATGGGCCAGCATCCCTGTGGATCGCTTTCGACACCTTGTAGAGTCCCTGCCCCAACGATTTGAGGCTGTTCAGGGGGGGGGGGGGGGGGGTGCAAGTCAATATTAGGAAGGTGTTCTTAATGTTTTGTATATTTTGTGTAAAGACTGATGGGATGGGTTGAAGCTGGAGTTGATTATGTAGGAATTTCATGTGGAATATTTGAGTGTTGGTGTCCCAGTCCTTAGGTGACCACTGGCATGGTGCCCCTACGCACAGGTCCAGGAGCTAGTTAAAGGCATTGTTCTATACATCCTGACAGTCAGCAGGGGATAGCTAATATAAACCAGATACACACTTGACTGACCTCCAAGAGACAAGGGCTGCAGAGCTAGCAGTTTTGTGAAGAAAAACAGATTATTTTCCAACCTCTTAGCAGTGGCTGGGTCTATGCAGAATTCACAATGATCAAATATCATTTGTTCAGGCTCTGGCTTTGAGGAGGAAAACTGAAATAATCTGAGTCAGATGTTTTATCATTCAATCGGATTACGATCTACAAAGTGAATCCTCTTATTGGTGACAGATAGGCATTCAATGACAAAATTGTGGAGTTGTGGTTTGAGTTCGAAAGTATGACTATGGAGTGTAAATATACATGCTGTATAGCGACTTAGTCACAATACACACAAACCCACAAAAAAACAAAAAGCATTATTATTGGTATTGTGTACTGCTCTGTGATTGCAGGGCAAATTGGACGCTCTGTGGGTGTTGCTGTCGAAAGGCTATGACCGCGTGTCTGTGTTGAGACCACACCCAGGAGACAAGGTAAGAGCCAACTAGCTGGATACATGTAGACAGAGCAAGGCTCATGTGAGGACAATAATCAGGCCCACGTATACTAGCCAACTCTGACTGCTTCAAATTGAACCCAGTGCTCTCTGAAACACGTCATGGTTTCCATGGCAGGAAAATGACTTCTCTTTGCAATTTTCCTGATCCAGAAACCTGTAACCAACTGACATGTGCAGTAACACAATTGTTCTGTACAGGAGTCTCTAAAACATACAGTACTTTAGCTATACTATTATATCACCACATGATGTTTATTGACCTGTTTAAATCTCTCAGAGCGAAAGGTTCTGAAGTTGAACTATTTAACAATAAGGTCTTACCTACCCCAAGTGCATTGAGTGCTTGTCTTTTCCTACTAGCACTAACTTTGCTGATAACTACTTTGTTGGGGGAAAGGTACTTGCTACGATTGTGATATTTTGTTGTCTCACCTAGCTATCTTCAGAGGAATGCACTAATGTAAGTCGCTCTGGATAAGAGTGTCTGCTAAATGACAATGAAATGAAATGAAAATAAAATAATTATATCCACTACCATTCAAAGTTTGGGGTCACTTAGAAATGTCCTTTTTGAAAGATGTTTAATTTTTTTTGTCCATTAAAATAACATCAAATTGATGAGAAATACAGTGTAGACATTGTTAATGTTGTAAATGACTATGGTAGCTGGAAACGTCAGATTTTTTTAATGGAATATCTACATATGCGTACAAGGCCCATTATCAGCAACCATCACTCCTGTCTTCCAATGGCACGTTGTTAGCTAATCCAAGTTTATAATTTTAAAAGGGTAATTGATCATTAGAAAACCCTTTTGCAATTATGTTAGCACAGCTGGAAACTTGTGCTGATTTAAAGAGGAATTAAAACTGTCCTTCTTTAGACTAGTTGAGTATCTGGTGCAGATTCGATTACAGGCTCAAAATGGCCAGAAACAAAGACCTTTCTTCTGAAACTCATCAGTCTATTCTTGTTCTGAGAAATGAAGGCTATTCCATGTGAGAAATTGCCAAGAAACTGAAGATCTTGTACAGCGCTGTGTACTACTCCCTTCACAGAACAGTGCAAACTGGCCCTAACCAGAATAGAAAGAGGAGTGGGAGGCCCCGGTGCACAACTGAGCAAGAGGACAAGTACATTAGAGTGTCTAGTTTGAGAAACAGACGAGTCACGAGTCCTCAACTGTCAGCTTCAATAAATAGTACCTGCAAAACACCAGTGTCAATGTCAACAGTGAAGAGGTGACTCCCCCAGATCATCACCGATCCTCCACCAAATTTCACACTGTGGATTGTAGGCTTCTCCAGGTCTCACACCCACTGAAATTTGGTGGATCGGTGATGATCTGGGGGTGCTTCAGCAAGGCTGGAATTGGACAGATTTGTCTTTGTGAAGGACGCATGAATCAAGCCACGTGCAATGTTGTCCTGGAAGAAAACTCGACAATGTTCCCAAACTCTGAGGATTGGTTTTTCCAGCAGAACAATGCTCCATGCCACACAGCCAGGTCAATCAAGGTGTGGATGGAGGACCATCAGATCAAGACCCTGTCATGGCCAGCCCAATCTCCAGACCTGAACCCCTTTGAAAACCTCTGGAATGTGATCAAGAGGAAGATGGATGGTCACAAGCCATCAAACAAAGCCGAGCTGCTTGAATGTTTTTTGCATAAAGTCACCCAACATCGATGTGAAAGACTGGTGGAGAGCATGCCAAGACACATGAAAGCTGTGATTGAAAATCAGGGTTATTCCACCAAATATTTATTTCTGAACTCTTCCTAAATTAAAACATTAGTATTGTGCTGTTTAAAAATGTTCTTTGCATTATTCGAGGTCTGACAATATTGCATCTAATTTATTTTGAGGTCAGGTGATTGTACAGGCCAGGTCATCTGATGCAGCACTCCATCACTCTCCTTCTTGGTCAAATAGCCCTTACACAGCCTGGAGGTGTGTTGGGTCATTGTCCTGTTGAATAACAAATGATAGTCCCACTAAGCGCAAACCAGATGGGATGACATATCGCTGCAGAATGCTTTGGTAGCCATGTTGCTTAAGTGTGCCTTGAATTCTAAGTAAATCACAGACAGTGTCACCAACAAAGCACCACCACCTCCATGCTCCATGGTGGGAACCACACATGTGGAGATCATCCGTTCACCTACTCTGCATCTCACAAAGACACAGCGGTTGGAACCAAAAATAAAAAATTTGGACTCATCAGACCAAAGGACAGATTTCCACCGGTCTAATGTCTTTGCTCGTGTTTCTTGGCCCAATCAAGTCTCTTCTTGTTATTCGTGTTCTTTTAGTAGTGYTTTCTTTGCAGCAATTTGACCATGAAGGCCGGATTCACACAGTCTCCTCTGAACAGTTGATGTTGAGATGTGTCTGTTACTTGAACTCTGAAGCATTTATTTGGTCTGCAATTTCTGAGGCTGATAGCTCTAACTTATCCTCTGCAGCAGAGGTAACTGTGGGTCTTTCCTGTGGTGGTCCTCATGAGAGCCAGTTTCATCATAGCGCTTGATGATTTTTGCAACTGCTCCTGAAGAAACTTTCCCGGATTGACTGACCTTCATGTTTTAAAGTATTGAGGGACTGTCGTTTCTCTTTGCTTATTTGAGCTGTTCTTGCCATAATATGGACTTGGTCTTTTACCAAATAGGGCTATCTTCTGTATACCACCTCTGCCTTCTCACAACACAACTGATTGGCTCAAACCTGTTAATTGAAATGCATTCCAGGTGACTACCTCATGAAGCTGTTTGAGAGAATGCCAAGAGTGTGCAAAGCTTTGAAGAATCTCAAATACAAAATATTTGTTGATTTGTTTAACACTTTTTGGGGTTACTACATGATTCCATATGTCTTATTTCATAGTTTTGATGTCTTCTATTATTCTACAATGTAGAAAATAGTCAAAATAAAGAAAAACCCTTGAATGAGTAGGTGTTCTAAAACTTTTGACCGGTAGCGTCTATATTTATTATTATTATTATTTTATATGGAACTATGAAATCCAAGCAAAAAGGAATCAGGTTTTTAATGTCACGTGCACAAGTACAGTGAAATMCCTTTCTTGCAATGTTAAGTGTTAACATTTTTACTTGTAATTTAGTAAAGGGTATATTGGTTAGAAAATATACTTTTTTTTWATTAATTTTTTTTTTTTTTACCCCTTTTTACTCCCCAATTTCGTGGTATCCAATTGGTAGTAGTTAGTCTTGTCTCATCGCTGCAACTCTCGTATGGACTCGGGAGAGGCGAAGGCCATGCGTCCTCTGAAACACAACCCAACCAAGCCGCACTGCTTCTTGACACAATGCCCATCCAAACCGGAAGCCAGCCGCACCAATGTGTCGGAAGAAACACCATACACCTGGCGACCCGTGTCAGTGTGCACTGCGCCCGGCCCGCCACAGGAGTCGCTAGTGCGCGATGAGACAAGGATATCCCTGTCGGCCAAACCCTCCCTAACCCGGACGACGCTGGGCCAATTGTGCGCCGCACCATGGGCCTCCCGGTCGCGGCRGGCTGCGACAGAGCCTGGACTCGAACCCAGAATCTCTAGTTGCACAGCTAGCACTACAATGCAGTGCCTTAGACCACTGTGCCACTAGTGAGGCAATAGACTATAATTAACCCCATCACTCCCACCACCTCCATAAAGCCAGTCTGTTTTTATTTGGTGACTCATGAATCAGGCTGTGCATAGGGGTTGGCAGGAGTACATTTTGAAACAACAGAAAATGTAGCAACCGAAATGGGCACAGCTGTTAGCAATAAAGCAGACATAGAAAGAGAGAAGTGAAGAGAAAACTGACTTCAGAAACTAGACATAATGTATCCCAATTTAATGAATTCACCCCCGTCCGCCCAACTCACTTTAGAGGGCGATATCTACTAAGCTAACGTATGGAATTTTTTTCAGATGGTTATACCATTGATCATTTTGCTATTTTATTTTAGAACCCCTGTAGGCATAAGCAAAGTATAAAAACATTATTTGATGAAACATTGAATTTGGCCTTACTGCTGTTAACTCATAGAAATGCATTGAATAACACATTTATACATCGGAAAACAGTCAAAAAACAAATCAAAAGGAAGAATGTTTTTAAGTGTTCTGTATCTGAGCGATATGAGAAAGCTCAGGATATATATCTTTTTTTACATATATTTAACCCCTTTTGTTTTGGCACATTCTTCCCCATATTCACTTGTATTCATTTCTACCACCCAGTACTGGGTTACCTTCAGGCGACTCTTGTGGAGCCTCTGAGTCTCAGGTTTCGATAGTGAGATCCAAATAGTTACTAGCTCAAACCATTCTGATTCAGTGGATTGCGGCCATTGAGCTATTAAAGAAATGGACACAGCGCCCAAGATGACCAACCGTTGTTTTCAACGTACACTACTCACACTCACATACGCCATTTTGAATTTGCTGCCGTCTTTCTAGATCCGGTTTTACTGGGATTACTACGCATGTGGACAGACAGCTGGATCACGCGAACATTCTCCGGGAACTCAGCCAGCTCAGGGAGCGTGCCAAGCATGTGGACAGCTAAACAAACCAACCGCCACTTCCCCCTCGCCAGCTGGGCTCATAACGTCAGAGTATGAATATAAAATGTTCATATCCTCGGCTGTGAGTGATGGGGGGGGGGGGCATCAGCGACAATCATTTGAATTCTTCAATGCATGTATTGTGCACAAAGGTGATGACTAAAGTCCTTATTAGAAATATTCTAATTTGACTTCTCTATGGGGCCGTCTATGGGAATTGTCTTTTTGGGCCGTAGGTTAGTTAACTGTCCTCTGGGAATTCGAAAGCGTGCTTCCAGACCGGAATCCTGGGCCTTGATGTGATGCAGCCCATGCAAACACAGGAAGTCTCTAGTGTAAACACAGAGTTTTATTTAATAAAAGGTGTTGATGTCAACAATTTTTCGTGCGGCCACAGACATCGACCTCAGTTGGTTTTAACAGAAGGTAAATTAAATATAAACCCCCTTGACAACTCCTCCTCCCAGACTGGCTGACCTCTACTGTTCAGAGCCTGTCCTTGGAGAGTTACAGGCTTGTGATAAGAGCTGTGGTCCGGTGTGACTGGACAGGGGGCTGGGAGGGAGGGAGAACAGAGAGGAATATTGATTCTGTAGACTTTACTTCCTCCTTCACTTAAACCMGAATTAATGTTTAGCTATTCAGGGTGGATGGAGCTGAAGTGCATTGTCAGCAAAGTTCTTCAATCATGTCATCTGAGAGATGGGCACAAACAATGATTTCTGCAAAGATATTTGCATTTTCCAAAGATTTTGGCAATGTTGTGCAATGTGACTGATTTTATTAGTTTTCTTCCGTGTATATAACGCCATGTGGGTTATTGTGTGACTTGTTGATGAGTGTGAGGATATTACAGTACACTCTTAGCACCTTCTTTTCTATCTAGAACCAAAAATAACCCCTTTTTGTTCCAGGTAGAACCCTTTTGGGTTCCCTTTCCACAGAGGGTTCTACATGGAACCAAAAATAGTTATCCTATGGGGACAGCCGCAGAACCCTTTTGTAACCCTTTTTTCTAAGAGTGTAAGGTACCCAGCAGGGCGAGGGTAAGCACTGGGGTATGCAGGGGGCACATGAAAGGTTTGGGACACTGACTGCACACAAAGACCAATGCAGTCTTCTTAGGTAGAACTGTTTACTGCAGCTCCATTGGCCTGCACTCTCCACCGTAAGATGGTGACGAGAGACAGTGGAAATGACACAGAGACATCAGAAAATGTGGAACGTTGTCATGACTCATGACATTGCCTTCAGCAAAGGATAGCACATAAGAGGAAATAATAGTTTACAGGAGAAAAAAGATACAAAATAAAAATTACACTCTATTGCCTATCACACTATAGATGACTGCTGGCTTTAATCACCACTGAGCCTTTCATAATTAACAGTAGGAGTTCGACCTTCAGAAAGCTGTTCATTAGTACACAGGAAGCTAGGCGGAGAGCTCTAGTTTTCTTGTTGACTCTCAGTGAACAAGGCTGCTCTGGTTGCAATTAAGATCTCAAGTCAAGGCATTTGTTTTTAGTTCCCCTCAAATCAATGCATCTGCGAGGGACAGAATCTGGTCAGGACACAAGCAATACTGCCTCTGGACATTTCCTACTCAGTCCGATGCCCTTTATCCAATGTTCCAGTGCCCTGACAGGGCTAGTCGGGAGAGAGCTGAGCCCATGCTTCCTCCGCTGCCCCTGTGTTGGGGCTGTAGGGATTTCAATTCGAGACAAGGAAAACATTGATGTGGTGATATTAGGGTTGCAAAGCTACTGGTCATTTATCAAACCTACCAGAATCTTCAGTAATTTTGCCATTGATTTTTTTGTTAATTACCAATCTTTAAAAAAKAATTATCCATATATAGTATTCATTTTTATATCTGTGTCCATACTGTCCATGAGTTTCTAGTAGATAGACCATATGTTCAAGAGAAATAATCAATGGCAATATTTTCAATTAACTCTTTCAACTATTAGCTTTTTCCACAAATGCCACCAGTGTGACGCATATTGACATGGTGCATGTGGYAAAAAAAWATATATATTTCATTCTTAAACCCTCATATCAAACACCAATGGTATTCACTAAGTTGCTTGTTTATATTTAGGATAATGTTTTACATCTTTTACATCATCTTTTACCTATTATTTTAAAATCATCTTATTTAATCTTCCATGTGATAAGGCCGCACAGACTGCCAGAGATAATTACAGACACCTGTGATAATCTGCTGTACTCTGCTGTACTCAAGGGCACACACTAAAAGTGTGTGCAAGATGGCAATCGGCAAATTTAGCATGGTGGCAGCACTTTTACTTTGTTTGTTTTAAACATCACTGAAAATAATTGCATCTGCATCTAGATGAAAGAATGGTAAATTCTCAGCAACTTCTCAGTCCTGCCAACCCTTTTGATGGCATCCAGCACTTCGGATTTGGAAGGAATGTTATATACCAAACTTTCATTAGACCATGGCACAAACCAAAACGATCATCCAAGGCCAGTATGAAATCACAAATTAATTGTGGAGATCTTATAATYACTCTATGCCTTCTCCTATCGAGTGATATCCATCAATGCCCTCCACCTCAGTTTATCACAAACACCATCAAACGGCCTATGCACCTCCTGCAAACGTTGGGTTAAGACTAACTGCAAAGCTTTGGTATGTTATGGAATGCGTGCAGTTGATTCATCTGAAATGCAGCTGTCCTAGTTTTGGGCATTGGGTCAATGAAATTTACCTTTGCTGTCGGTGTGCTGTACCGCGGGGTGTCTGAGCATCGAAGGTGGAGTGGGACCAGAGGACTCACCTAGGATGGAGAGCGCACCAGAGGGGGGCTCCACAGCAGGGCACAGGGCACCAGAGGCGGGGGACGTGGTGGTGAGGACGACAGATTAGCGGTAGGTGAGCTGGCAATGCATGCACCTGGGGAGGGGTGCTCCATAGCAGCAGAGGCAGTGCAGCGGGAGGCGGTTACAAGTGGATCGGGAATTCAGCGAGGTTTACATTTAAACGTCAGAAGCCTACTACCGAAAATTGATGAGATATGCCTGTTGGTTCGCAAATCAGAGGTGGGTGACATGTTTTACAGAGACGTTGGGATTCATCTGTTCGTGACTCAGAAATTGAGATGGGCAATTACTCTGTCAGGAAGGATCGGAATCAGAACGGTGGGGGTTTATTTGTCTTTGTAAGATCGAATATTGCTTATAACGTCAGTTTGGATTTAATCGATGATGTGGACATTGTCTGGCTGGATGTCTGGTTTCCCAATAACAAGCCGATTTTTGTTGGGTGTGTTACGGCCTGCCAATCAGAATGCATTCTATTAAGGTCTCTAAATTGTCAAACTGTAGTGATTCCCTGGTGAAGGAAATCATTTTGTTAGGGGATTTCAATACTGATGTCTGCAAAATGGATAGCCCAACCTACAATGTATTTATGCACTTCTGTAGATCATTTGCTCTGACCCAAATGATAAAAGTTCCCACCAGGGTATGTGAAACAGTGCAAAGTACGATTGACTTAATATTGATATCTGATAAATCCAACATTTTTCAGCGTAATAGTAATATTTTTTTTATTTTTACATTTTGCACAAGGAGAGTTTTTAAAGATATATATATATATATATATAGGTGTCACTAAACTGTTAGACAACTGTGTTGAAATGTTTAGGGAGCAAGTGGGTAAACTTGACTGGTCACCTGTGCTGGACAGTGTCTGGGAAGCAAAATTTAGATTTCTTGATGTGGTGAATGTGATGGCTCCCCTAAGACGGGTCAGGGTAAAGCAGAGCGAGCCCTTGGTTTAATCATGACATTCTAGAATCTATCAAAGCAAGGAATAAGGCCTTTAAGAAATGTAAGAACTCTCAAGAGCAGCATGATTTTGTCCTATATAAACATCACAGAAATGAAGCACAGAGAAGGATGGATGAAGCTAAGTGGGGTTACTTTGCTGATTTTAAAATCATTGAGAGCAAAAATTACACTAAAAAGCTTTGGAAATCATTTTAAGGAACTATGCTGTAGTAGTTCTACCAAAAACAAACTAAACAGTATTGGACTGAACATCAGGGGGGAGATGGAAAAGCAGAAGTTGCCAATGAATTGAACTCTTTTTATTTAATTTATTTTAACTTCTGTTGCCAGTAAGCTGGTAAGCAAGCTGCCCACCAGTTTTGGTTTGTATGGAAACAACCAAGTCAGTAAGTATTATGCAGAGCCAAACGTTCTCTTTTGTAAAGGTAGCAACAGCTAAAATAGCCAATACACTAGCCAAGCTTAAATGCTCAAAAACCACAGGCCTGGATAATATTCCTGCGAGGTTTCTTAGAGATTCTGCTGAGATTATTACCCATATTGTTAATCTTTCTGTTGAACAAGGCATCTTTCCCAGGGACGAAACAAGCTAAAGTTATACATACAGTATGTATAAGGGGATAAAGTCTGACCCTGGGAATTATAGGCCTGTATCTATCTATCCTCAGTATACCATCAAAGATCCTGGAGAGATTTGTACATAGGCAAATTTATGAATATGGCAACAAGGTCTAATGTATGATTTTCAGTCAGGGTTCAGAAAAACATACTCCACTTATTCACATCTACTTTACTTGACTGACTTCATCAGGAAAGAGATTGATGAGGGAAATCTCTGTGGAATGGTACTGCTTGACCAACAGAAGGCCTTTGATACAGTTAACCACTGTCTCCTAATCTCCAAACTAGAGGCACTAGGGTTAAGCAGTATCCCTCTAGGCTGGGTAAAGTCCAACTTGTCAGGTAGGGAGCAAGTGGAAGAGGTTAATGGTTCACTGTCTCTGACAAAACCAATGAGTTGTGGCATTCCGCAAGGGAGCGTGCTTGGGCCTCTACTGTTATAAACGATATGAACGATGCTTGTTCTTGCCGTCTTTTCCTTTATGCGGATGACTATACATTTATGTTGTCTCATAAAAGTAAAAATATGTTGGAGAGCATACTTAGCACAGAGCTTACTAACATTAGCAAATGGCTTAGAGATAATAAGCTGCACTTTAGTAAAACTGAGGCAGTTATTTTTGGGTCCAGACCTAAATTGTTTAGGTCCTCTGAAATCAGAGTGGAGTTAGGGGGTGAGGTGCTGACTACTAAAATCTCTGTTTGCTACCTGGGACGCATCCTTGATGTAAGCCTGGGAGGTGTGAGCATGGCAACTAAAGTGCTAGGGAAGGTTAATGCCAGGACTGCGTTTTTGGCTAAAAAGTCCAAGCGGTTTGACAAGGACTCCATGAGTGTTAGCCACTGCCCTCATTCAATGCCATTTTGACTACGCTAGTGCTTCCTGGTTTGGGGGCTTATCTAAGCTTCTGAAGGGGAAGCTTCAGATTGCCCAGAACAAGCTGATCAGGGTAGTACTGGGTTTGGTTTACTAGAGTATTTATGGTTCTGCGCCCAGATGTCTAACTGATTACTTTCCCCATGTTAGGGATGCACACTCACAGCACCTGATCAGGCGTTGCAAATGTGTGCTTATACAGGTTCAGGAGTAATGCTGGGAAAGGTATTTTCTTGTATACTGGAGCCTCGGAGAGGAATTGCCTCTGCCCATAAAAACTGTCCATTGTGGGCAGCTTTAAAAAATAAAGTAAAAAACAGTTTGATGCCTTCTGTTCCCAATAGAATGTACCATACAATGTAATTGCAATGATGAGATATGTTCTTCTGCTTTGTTTTTGTTTTGTTATCATCTCGCTGTCATACTGTGTGCAACCATGTTGGATCTTGCCTAGCCATCTTGTCTCAAGAAGACCACAATGGAAATAAGTCCCAGACTTTATCCTCAATGATTTTACTCATGTGCATTTATGCCTAAGTTTTGTATGTGCTTGTTTTTTTAAATGGTTGAATTAATAAACTAAACACTAGATGTCTTGTGATAATTACATAAAATCCTTATAAGATACCAAAATTCTGGTAGTCAGCAGTAGACATTCCAATAGCATTCCAGAAACGTGTAGAATCTATGCCAAGGTGCATTGAAGCTGTTCTGGCTTGTGGTGACCCAACACCCTATTAAGACACTTTTTATGTTGGTGTTTCCTAATGTTCCAAACCACTGGCTATTGTTTAGAATATAAATACATGAATCTTAAATCATAGGTACTCTCTGATCTTTGTCCTTTTAAGGATTAGGACTTTGACATTGTTTAGCATGGGATAGCATCACAAATATCTTCTTTTGAGTAAATTCTTTTGCAGCAAGGATATTTCTTTGGATGTAGCGCTGACACTATGCAGACATGAAGGGGAAATCAGAGAATGTGTGTTTGTCTCCCCAACCCAGCGATATGAAACAGAAGTGTAGACGACGGACAATGTACACGCCCTTAAAAAGTTGGTTGCCATAATGTAGGAACATCTAGTGTAGCGGTCAGTCCATTCCACGTTGTTATGCCTCCAGCTTTTATTTTTTTCATTTAACAGCAAATTCAACTTCATAAAAAGTGTCAGTGGAGGGTGCTGAGGGCTCATAATAATGGCTGGAACGGCGCGAATGGAATGGCAGCAAACATGTGCTTGTTGACGTATTTGATACCATTCTACTGATTCCACTCCAGCCATTACCACGAGCCCGTCCTTCCCAATTTAAGGTGTTGCCAACCTCCTGTGATGTGTCTGTGGAACATCAATGTGACTGACTTTCCTAATTTTAATCATGAGCTCTGTCTCTCAAGCCACTTTTATACCTGGTTCTAACATGCGTCATTTGCCCTGATCTTGTCCTCATTCTGATGTGCCCACAATTTTAGACAGGTGTAGTCGATTTAAAAGACACATTGGGAACTGATTTTGATCAGATCTTATAAGTATAAACTGGCAAGATCAGGATGAAGAACGCATGTTAGCGGCAGGTATAAACGGGGCTTTAGATATGTATGGAGACTGGATAATGCATACCTTTTATTGCCTTTTACTATGAAGCACACCACCTCTACAACAGCAGTGGATTCAGAAGTAGTACATTGCGTTTTTCTCACCTTGTCTCTGTCTTACGTTTCAGGGCCGATGCATGAACTTCACCCGGGTCAAGTTCAATCCTCCTCCTTGCTACCCCCACTACAACCATCACTCAGCCCCCATCTACACCCCTCCAAGAGGATCTAGTCCACCACCTCCCCAAGGCATGCTCCCCCCTCCCCCCAACAGCCCCCCAGCATCCCCTTCACCATCCTCTACCTCCACACTGCCCTCAACACCCCCTCCTTTTTTTACCATTACACCTCCACCTTACACTCCTCCTCCAACTCGAGCCCTTCCTCCAACCACTCTGTATATACCCCCTCCTATGTGCCCCCCCTCCCCTCCACCACCTGCATCCCCAACCGGCGCTCTACCCCCTCCACCAGGACGAGGCTCCCTGCCACCACCTCCTACCCGCCCACCACCATGCCCATCTGTAGATCCTCAGTAGTGATTGGAAGAGAGAGGGACACGGGATGACTAGGACAAAGAAGATCAACAGGAATTTGTCCTGTTTCCCCTAAATCTTTGACTGTCCCCTCATTCCACTGCCAGTCAGGATATCTGTGTGGCTCACACCACAAACAACCAGCTGATGACTTGTCAACTATTTGTCTACAGTGGCCCATGTACACATCTAGGTCAACAGTACAAAGATAAGTTGTACTTAAGGTTCTACAGACGTCTCCTGATGGACAGCTTTCCTCATAGAAATACATCTATGTTGTCCATAGATGGCCAGGTCTGTTACCTTGTCAAGGTCATGAGGGCTAAGCTCATCTCTTCCATTCTAGAACCAACAAGAATGGATGGATATCATTGTGACAAAGCAAAGCCAAGTGTTGGATGTTTGCCTCTTTTTCAAAAAATGAAGGCTCTAGAGAGTTGGCAGAGGTATCATATTCAGAAAATAATGGAGAGATGTCTCCAAAATGACATTCCAATAATGTATCAGTCTGATTTTTATACATTTAATATTTGTTTCTCACTGACAAATAAGTTATTATGAGCAGCGGAAGGATTGTTTGCCAGTGGTAGTTTCTTTAGAGATTAGCCAAACTAAATCCAGTAAATGTAACATCTCAATTAATCACAAAGTCCCAGTGCCAATCACCCTGCTGCACTGCACAATTGTCAAGTCAATGGCAAGTTTGCATAATGTCAGCATAGAGGATGATTTAGTGCCTTATTGAGCCTTTAAATGGGCAGTGCAGTTAATGTGATTTTTCCAGMTTTTTTTGTATTTTTAGTATTCTACACTATAATGTCGAAAGTACACTCTGAAATGTTGAAAATTATTATAATGTCCTTTTTGTGTAAGAACTGTTAAACTTTATTTTATTTTATCTACACACCCACACGATCAGTCTGAGCATTTCAGTGGCAAAAGGAGGCCCAGGGAAATAAATGATAAAACATACATTACCAGTCAAAAGCTTGGACACACCTACTCATTCCAGGGTTTTTCTTTGTTTACTATTTTCTACATTGTAGAATAATAGTGAAGACATCAAAACTATGAAATAACACATGGAATCATGTAGTAACCAAAAAAGTATTAAACAAATCAAAATATATTTGAGATTCTTCAAAGTAGCCGCCCTTTGCCAAGAGTGCAAAGCTGTCAAAGGCATTCTCTCAACCAGCTTCATGAGGTAGTCACATACAATGCATTTCAATTAACAGATGTGCCTTGTTAATTTGTGGAATTTATTTCCTTAATGCATTTGTACCAATCAGTTGTGTTGTGACAAGGTAGGGGTGGCATACAGAAGATAGCCCTATTTGGTAAAAGACCAAGTCCATATTATGGCAAGAACAGCTCAAATAAGCAAAGAGAAACGCCAGTCCATCATTACTTTAAGTCAATGCGAAAAATTAAGAACTTTGAAAGTTTCCTCAAGTGCAGTCACAAAAACCATCAAGCGTTATGATGAAAGTTACCTCTACCTCTGCTGCAGAGGATAAGTTCATTAGAGTTAACTGCACCTCAGATTGCAGACCAAATAAATGCATCACAGAGTTCAAGTAACAGACAGATCTCAACATCAACTGTTAAGAGGAGACTGCTTGAATAATGCCTTCGTGGTCGAATTGCTGCAAAGAAACCACTACTAAAGGACACCAATAAGAAGAAGAGACTTGCTTGGGCCAAGAAACACGAGCAATGGACATTAGACCAGTGGAAATCTGTCCTTTGGTCTGATGAGTCCAAATTTGAGATTGTTGGTTCTCTGCGTGTGTGCGTCTGCGTGTGTGGTTCCCACTGTGAAGCATGGAAGAGGCGTGATTGTGTGGGGGTGCTTTGTTGGTGACACTGTCAGTGATTTATTTAGAATTCAAGGCACACTTAACCAGCATGGCTACCACAGCATTCTGCAGCCATACGCCATCCCATCTGGTTTGCACTTAGTGGGACTATCGTTTTGAACAGGATAATGACCCAACACACCTCCAGGCTGTGTAAGGGCTATTTGACCAAGAAGGAGAGTGATGGAGTGCTGCATCAGATGACCTGGCCTGCACAATCACCTGACCTCAACCCAATTGAGATGGTTTGGGATGAGTTGGACCGCAGAGTGAAGGAAAAGCAGCCAACAAGTGCTCAGCATATGTGGGAACGCCTTCAAGAGGTTTGTAAAAGCATTCCATGTGAAGCTGGTTGAGAGAATGCCAAGAGTGTGCAAAGCTGTCATTAAGGTAAAGGCTGGCTACTTTTAAGAATTTCAAATATATTTTGATTTGTTTAATACTTTTTTGGTTACTACATGATTCCATATGTGTTATTTCATAGTTTTGATGTTTTCACTATTATTCTACAATGTAGAAAATACAAAAAATACAGAGAAACCCTTGAATGAGTAGGTATGTCCAAACCTTTGACTGGTACTGTATATTTGGAGTTATTTTCAATAAACACACAGTGATTTATTAGACATACATTGATGATTTAAAAATTCAAAAGACTGCATGGGGGCTTAAATTAAAAACACAATGTTATCTGAGAGCAATTACATTCCCGTGGTTTAAGTAATTTGTTAATGCATGTAACAGTGTTTGATTAATTCATGGGTGTTTGTTAGTTTATCATTTAAAAAAAATTATATTGTGTGTATAAATGTATTTTTGTGTCTTTGTATTGTTCACTCAGCATTGGTGTATGGTTGTCATGGTGAAAGAATGAATTATTGCAAATAAATGAAAGTAAATGTGTGCAAACGAGTCCTCACAATTATATGAAATTCCTCAGTCAGCAGTATCAATGGTTAATGTGACATAGTTGGGTTTCATTTTGTATACGCTATATATACAAAAGTATGTGGACACCCCTTCAAATGAGTGGATTTGGCTATTTCAGCCACACCCGTTGCTGACAGATATATAAAATCGAGCACACAGCCATGCAATCTTGATAGACAAACATTGGCAGTAGAATGGCCTTACTGAAGAGCTCAGTGACTTTCAACGTGGCATCGTCATAGGATGCCACCTTAACAAGTCAGTTAGTCAAATTTCTGCCCCGCTAGAGCTGCCCTGGTCAACTGTAAGTGCTGTTATTGTGAAGTGGAAACGTCTAGGAGCAACAACAGCTCAGCCACGAAGTGGTAGGCCACACAAGCTCACAGAACGGGGCCGCCAAGTGCTGAAACGTGTAAAAAATCGTCTGTCCTTGGATGCAACACCCACTACCGAGTTGCAAAACTCACCAAAGAGTTCCAAACTGCATCTGGAAGAAACGTCAGCACAAGAACTGTTCATCAGGAGCTTCATTAAGTGGGTTTCCATGGCTGAGCAGCCGCACACAAGCCTAAGATCACAATGCAAGCATCTCCTGGAGTGGTGTAAAGCTTGCTGCTATTGGACTCTGGAGCAGTGGAAATTAGATTCTCTGGAGTGATGGATCATGCTTCACCATCTGGCAGTCTGACGGAAAAATATGCTACCTGCCCCAATGCATAGTGTCAACTGTAATGTTTGGTGAAGGAGTAATAATGGTCTGGGGCTGTTTCATGGTTCGGGCTAGGCCTCTTAGTTCCAGTGAAGGGAAATCTTAATGCTATAGCATACAATGCCATTCTAGACGACCAACTCCATATTAATCTCCATGATTTTGGAATGAGATGTTCGAAGAGCAGGTGTCCACATACCTTTGGTAGTGTAAATGAAATCAATAGAATTCCTGACATACATATCCTTTGCCTTACAGTAGATTCTTCAAGCTGTGCCTTTCAGGGTTCACATGGTATTTTGTCATTGTTGCTCATCACAATTTCTTGACCAAAAAAGTCCATAGCGTATTGATGGTAAGCCTCTAAACCAGGCTATGACGACTTCACCCATTGATACTAACATGCTGACCGCTCACTCGCGCCATCGTACGCATGTTGATTTTGTCCACTCACACCTGATCAGAACACGCGGGATATAATCATTGGGTTGTTATTTGACCTGAAGTGCCTCTACTCTGACAATTAATCCACAGATGAACCGAGTTTATTAGAAACAATCTCCCCTCCTTCAGGATTCTTTTTCTTCTTTGGACTTTATATGGCAGTTGGCAATCAACTTTAAGGTGCATTACCACCACCAACTGGACTGGAGTGTGGACCTCAGTTCACCTTTCAATCACCCACGTGGGTATATGCTCCTAAAAACCAATGAGGAGATGGGAGAGGCAGGACTTGCAGCTTATCAAGCGTCACAAATAGAACCAAGTTCCTGGTTACGCACACACTCGTTGACGCGTGCGAGCAGTGTGGGTGCAATGATTGAATAACCTCTATCTGTACATTTATATTGCAACGCTCGCACACACGACGCGAGCGGTGTGGTCAGCATGTAAGTCTTAGGCAGTCTATGGGCCAAAAGATTCAATGCACCAGTTGTATTATGTAATGCTTCCTCTTGCCAGTAGGAGATAATGAGTCTTACGTAAACACACTTGATGGAACTACAGTGGCTTCCAAAAGTATTCACCCCTTGGCATTTTTCCTATTTTGTTGCCTTACAACCTGGAATTAAAATAGATTTTTTGAGGGGTTGTATCCTTTGATTTACACAACATGCCTACCACTTTGAAGATGCAAATGTTTTTATTGTGAAACAAACAAGAAATAAGACAAAAAAATTAAACTAGAGAGTGTATAACTATTCACCCCCCCGAAAGTCAATACTTTGTAGAGACCTTTTGCAGCAATTACAGCTGCAAGTCTCTTGGGGTATGTCTCTATAAGCTTGGCACATCTAGCCACTGGGATTTTTGCCCATTCTTCAAGGCAAAACTGCTCCAGCTCCTTCGAGTTGGATGGGTTCTGCTGTTGTACAGCAATCTTTAAGTCATACCACAAATTCTGAATTGGATTGAGGTCCGGGCTTTGACTAGGCCATTCCAAGACATTTAAATGTTTCCCCTCACCACTCGAGTGTTGATTTAGTAGTATGTTTAGGGTCATTGTCCTGCTGGAAAGTGAACCTCCGTCCCAGTCTCAAATCTCTGGAAGACAGACAGGTTTCCCTCAAGAATTTCCCTGTATTTAGCGCCATTCCTTCAATTCTGATCAGTTTCCCAGTCCCTGCCGATGAAAAACCTCCCCACAGCATGATGCTGCCACCACCATACTTTACTGTGGGGATGGTTTTCTCGGGGTGATGAGAGGTGTTGGGTTTGCGCCAGACATTTTCCTTGATGGCCAAATAGCTAAATTTTAGTCTCATCTGATCAGAGGACCTTCTTCCATATGTTTGGGGAGTCTCCCACATGCCTTTTGGCGAACACCAAACGTGTTATTATTTATTCTTTTTTTCTTTAAGCAATGTTTTTTTCTGGCCACTCTTCCGTAAAGCCCAGCTCTGTGGAATGTACGGCTTAAAGTGGTCCTATGAACAGATACTCCAGTCTCCGCTGTGGAGCTTTGCATCTCCTTCAGGCTTATCTTTGGTCTCTGTTGCCTCTCTGATTACTGCCCTCCTTGCCTGGTCCATGAGTTTTGGTGGGCGGCCCTCTGTTGGCAGGTTTGTTGTGGTGCCATATTCTTTCCATTTTTTAATAATGGTTTTAATGGTGCTACATGGGATGTTCAAAGTTTTGGATATTTTTTTATAACCCAACCCTGATCTGTACTTCTCCACAACTTTGTCCCTGACCTGTTTGGAGAGCTACTTGGTCTTCATGGTGCCTATTGCTTAGAGGTTTTGCAGACTCTGGGGCCTTTCAGAACAGGTGTATATATACTGAGATCATGTGACAGATCATGTGACACTTGGATTGCACACAGGTGGACTTTATTTAACTGATGATGTGACTTCTGAAGGTAATTGGTTGAACCAGATCTTATTTAGGGGCTTCATAGCAAAGGGGGTGAATACATATGCACGCACCAGTTTTCCGATTTGACTTTTTTTTTTTTTTTTTGAAACAAGTAACTTCTTTCATGTCACTTCACCAATTTTGACTATTTTGTTTATGTCCATTACATGAAATCCAAATAAAAATCAATTTGAATTGCAGGTTGTAATGCAACTAAATAGAAAAATGCCAATGGGGGATGAATACTTTTGTCTTATCACACTCAAACACATTTGTAGGCATCAGAGTGTGGTTTTGGTCCAGTGACTGTGGTCTTGTCCACACAATGGATCAGTATCATCGGGGCGACAGGAACCCCTGCGGTTGAATCATAAGGTGAATGCACCAATTTGTAAGTCGCTCTGGATAAGAGCGTCTGCTAAATGACTTAAATGTAAATGTAATGTAAATGTTGAGAGCAATGGTTGCTGGTTTGAATCCCAGAGCCGGCAAGGGTGGAAAATCTGTCGTTCTGCCCTTGAGCAAGGCAGTTAGCCCACAACAACAACTGCTCCCTGGGCACCAATGACGTTGATTAAGGCATCCCCCGGCACCTCTCTGATTCAGAGGGGTTGGTTTAAAATGTGTAACACATATTTCAGTTGAATGCATTCAGTTGTGCAACTGACCAAGTATCCCCTTCCCTGTAGCATCGTCTTCATCTCTATCCCTCCAAATGAGGTGTAATATAGTCCTTTTACCAGTGGAGGCTGCTGAGGGGAGGACGGCTCATAATAATGTCTGGAACGGAGTGAATGGAATGGCATCAAACACATGGAAACCATGTATTTGATGTCATTCCACTGATTCCGCTCCAAATATTACCACAAGCCCGTTTTCCCCAATTAAGGTGCCACCAACCTCCTGTGCCTTCTACCTATCCATAGCAGGATGTCTGGTTCAGATGTCTGGTTTTGTATAGTTAAAGCCACTTCCAAATATTTATCAGTCTGAATATGTGTAGCGAAGGAAGTATTTTAGAAAACTTTAAGTGTAGTCACTCTGTGTTAGTTTGTGATGAAATCACTTTTTCATTACAGACTTATTGACTTGTTTCCAGTTCTTTACTTGTACCTGCTAGGCTTTCACGACATAAGCAGAAGTGTAGCCTGGAGACTGTGTTACCTGTCATTGCTGTGAAATCCATTTTTATTTAGAATTGATGAAGTACACCTTGAAACCTTGAAGAAATGTATTCAGATGGTGTCTTTTTATATGATTTGTTGTTATGCAAACACAGTATAACGCTTGTTTGTGATATTTAGAGCACTGTCTGGGGTTGAAAATCACGGATTTAAAGCAGATTGGTTAAATCCTTGTGCAATATACTATTTAGATGTACTTCATGGTGCTCCTAGTGACAAGGTGCAAACTGGCAATGGCCCACAGTTTTAACACATCATCAGAGACTTGTAAAGACTTACCTCACATTTCATAAAGCCACCCCCTTATCCACAAATCCCAGCTGGATCATAAGCATGCTTCAAACTCATTCTGGAAAACATCCACATGCCATTATTAGTGTACCTATTTTAAAGCCTCTCTTAAAGATGTTCATTACTAAAATGAATACAATAGAGAAACATTACATTTACCAGCTGGAGAAATATGTTTTTCATCCCCTTTCTTTTGAAAATCCTATGGTACTAATGTTAAAGATGTTGGAGTCAGCAGGACAATGGACTGGTATTGGGTTGACGGGGTTCACAAACAATGCACCATTTAGCAGTTTTGAACTTGAGTGTGATTGAGTCCCTAGCAGTGCACAGACTGTACCTCGCTGCCTCAATCATTGAATAAATAAAAGAAAATGTGTACTGCGCCTAACAGCATTCAGATGTTCCTTTGTTGAATTATGTCACGTACAAATGGAGTGAGCTATCTCAGAAAATATTAGACATCCTCAGGAAATATGGAGAGACTGGGGGAAAGGCGTGCTGTGTTTTGGGCATATACAGTAGTGGGACTAGGGTTGCAAAGCTACCTGTAATTTACCAAAGTTATCGGAATCTTCAGTAATATTGGTAATTAACAGAGAATCTATGGCAATCTATCGTAACTTTGATGATTTATACTTGAATAACTTTAAAAAATGTATTCCTATATAGTATTCATTCTTTTTTTCTTTCTTTTTTAAAAACTTTGTTTATTGGATTTTCAACACCAGCATTTACAAAATAATTGCACAAGTTATTTGGTAGTAATATAAAACAACACATATAACAAAGAAATATACCAACAAAGAAACAAAGACAAAACATATATATATTTTGATACAGTTGTTACAGGTCAACTAGCACAGATAATATAGTCATCCTTAACATCCGAGATGCCGTGTATGCACATACCAGGCCTCTTACATCACCAATATATACATATACATCACTCTGGAACTGCAGGGAAATGTAGTCGTTTAACATAAGAAAAGAAGGGAGCCCACATTGCACAGAATTTGTCTATAGACCCATTGAGTGTGTGTTGAATTTTTTCCAACTTTATGCAATTCAAAACGGATTTAATCCAAAGAGCATGAGAAGGGGGTGCAGAGGATTTCATCTAAGAAAAATGAATCGTCTCGCTAACGAAGTGACAAAGGCTTATTCATTTTGGTCATTTGTAATGTGGGTAAGGAAACCCCAAATAATGCAATAAAAGGGTCTGGTTCGATCTGTGTGCCGCTTAATTCTGAGAGTGTGTTAAAGATGTCTTTCCAGAAACCAACAAGAGATGGGCAACACCAAAACATGTGTACATGATTAGCAGGAGACTGGTTACAACGTACACAATTAGTGTTCACATCCTTGTAAATTTTGGATAATCTTGCTTTGGACCAGTGAGCCCTATGAATGAGTTTGCATTGAATGAGATCATGCCGAGCGCAAATAGAAGAGGTATGTATCCTTTAAAGTGCCCCTTCCCATAGTTCATGAGATACTTCCTCACCCAGTTCCTCCTCCCATGAGGATTTAATATTGTTTAATGAGATGGTTTGTAGTGAGCAAATTTGACTAAAGATTATTAACAAGGTGCCTTTCAGAGTAGGAAGTGGGATAAGAAATGTGTTGAACTGGGTTTCACCAGGAAGGGAGGGGAATCCTGGATCTATGCAGCGGACGTAACTCCGGATTTGTAATAACCTAAAGAAATGATGTCTGGGGAGACCAAATTTAGCTGATAATTGTTCAAARGTACTAAATGTATTGTTAATATAGAGATCTCTAAATCTTTTAATACCAAGACTAGACCATGTTGAGAAAGCACCACCAACCATAGATGGGGGAAAAGCTGGGTTTGAGGCTACCTGAGTGAAAAAAGAGGTTGTCTGAAACCCAAAGTGGCGTCTAAATTGATTCCAGATCTTCAATGTTGTTTTGACATATATATTTTTGGTAAAGGAGGAGGGACTGTAACGGAGGAGTGAGCGAGGGAAGACAATGATGCTGGTATAGATGAGGCGGCCTCCATCTCTAGCCAAATTGGGGGTGGGAATATCTCTCTGCTCTGCAACCAGTACTGAATGATCCTAAGGTTAGCGGCCCAATAATAGAATATGAAATCCGGTCGCGCTAGACCTCCACCTGGTTTGGGCCTCTGCAAATGCTGCTTTGTGCTTTTTGTCCCATATGAAAGGTCGAATTAGGCCATCGATCTTTTTGAAAAACGTATTGGGAAGAAAAATAGGTAGGCACTGGTAGAGATATAAAAATTTAGGGAGAGAATTAATTTTAATATAATTAATTATTGCGACTAAGGAGAGGTGTAGCAAAGTCCAGCGTTCCAAATCGTCATTAGTATGGGTTAAAAGAGGAGCAAAATTGTCCTGAAAAAGATTTTCAAATCTGATTGTGACGTGCACCCCGAGATAAAATTGCTCACAGTAGTTTTATTTAAATGGCAAGTTAAGCGGCATCAATTCACTTTTACTGAGATTCAGTTCATACCCTGATAAGTGACCGAAGGATGTGAAAGTGGCAAGGGCAGCAGGAACAGAAACAGAAAGGTTGGATGTGTATAATAATAAATCATCTGTATATGAAGACAGTTTGTGTTCGTGTCCGTATCTGACTATACCTTTGATGAGGGGGTTGGAGCGAAGTGCTATTGCAAGGGGTTCTATGGCGAGGGCAAACAGTAAGGGACTTAAAGGGCAACCCTGGCATGTCGATCGTTGCAAAGGGAAGCAATCTGATTGAGTGTTATTAGTCCTGACAGAGGCTTGAGGGGATGAGTACAGAAGTCTTATCCAAGTAATGAATTTGGAGCCAAAGCTGAATTTATTTAGAGTGTAAAAAAGGTATTTCCATTCCACCCGGTCAAACGCTTTCTCCGCATCCAGGGATAAAATGGCTTCAGAGGCATTGGTGACAGAGGGATTATATATAATATAAAATAATCGTTGAAGATTGAAGAATGAGTGTCTATTTTTAATAAATTCTGTTTGATTTTGAGAGATAATTGATGGGAGGACTGTTTCCAGACGCGTTGCCAGAAGTTTGGCTAGAATTTTATAGTCGACATTTAGCAGGCTAATTGGATGGTATGATACATAGTCAAGAGGGTCTTTGTTTTTTTAAAGAATAAGACAAATGGTTGGCTGTGGGAGCGCACCATTTGCAAATGCTTCATTGTACATTTCAATTAGAATAGGGGGGCTATTTTGGAGAGAAGCTTTTTATTAAACTATGCAGAGTAGCTGTCAGGCCCTGAGCTTCTCCCGGATTGAAGGGATTTGACAGCGTTAGACAATTCTTCAGCAGGGATTGGCTGCTCAAATATTTTTACCAAATCCCGGCTGACAGAAGGCACAACAAGTGAGTGGAAGAAATCCTCCAATTCCAATATATCTGCTTTACTTTCAGAAGTATATAAAGACTGGTAAAATCACTTATACTAATCACTGATCCCCCTAGGGTCTAATGATATCCCAGACGATGTACGAATTTTAGGAATCTGGTGTGATGATGTAACTTGTGAGCTAATAATTTACTGGCTTTATCTCCTTGTTCGTAGTAAGTGCTTCTAGACTTGACAAGCAGTTCAGTAACCTGGTCTGTTAATAATGTGTCAAATTCTGCTTGCAAAGTTAAACGCTCCTTATAAATATCTGGAGATGGTGAAACGGCATAAATGTGATCTAATTGGGCAATACAGCGTGTTAACATAGCCTATCCTTTTTCAGACTGTTCTCGTGTGCTGTGAAGGAAATAATTTCACATCTGATATAAGCTGTCAAAGTTTCCCAGAGAGTAGACGCAGAGATGTTTGGGGTTCTATTTGTACTCATGAAAAAGTCGATTTGACCCAAAACAAAATTGACAAAGTGTTCATTACAAAGCAGTTGAGTCTTTAACCGCCATAGGCGGTCACAGGTTGTCAACAGTTTGAAAGACCACTTCCATAGTAACAGGGGCGTGGTCAGATATAACAATTGGATTATATGAACATGAAGATATGGAATGGAGAAGTCTATCATCTACAAGGAAGTAGTCTGTGCGTGTAAAAGTGTGGTGAACCGATGAGAAAAAATTGTATGCTTTTCCAGATGGATTAAACATTCTCCAAGGGTCTGAAACTGCAAATTCAGACATAAAGTTTCAGACAACTCTAGCTGAGGTTGACAAGGTAGTAGGTTTAGTGGAGGATCGATCCAAATCTGGGTCTAACCAACAGTTAAAGTCACCACCTAAGATCAACATATGGGAGGACATATCGGGGAGTGTAGAGAAAACCAATTTGAAAAAATCCCCATTGTCCCAATTAGGAGCATAAATGTTGATAAAAAASTACATTCGTATTGAGCAGCCTACCACTAACAATTATGTATCTACCATGGGGATCTGCGATCACATTAGAACATGTAAAAGGTACCGATCTGTAAAGAAAAATAGCCACCCCTCTTGCCTTACTTGGAAATGAGGAATGGAACACCTGGCCCACCCATGTGCACGTAAGACTTGAGTGTTGTGATACCTTCAGATGAGTTTACTGGAGAAAGATGATGTGAGCTTTCAATTGATGAAGGTGGTGGAGCATCTTACTACATTTACCTGGATTATTGATGTCCCTGCAATTCCAAGTAAGAAAATTAAAACCATTCCCTCCAGCTGGATGGACTACACTAGGCTGAGTCATGTCTTAAGAGAGAGAGGACGTGTAAAGGACAAGGTACAATGTAAACTAAAGATCTTAGTTGACCCTAATAGCTCAAATTTAAAAAAACAAAGACAAGCAACAAAGCGCAAAAAAACATATAAAACTATATACAAATAAAGAGGGAAAAACCCCTTCCCTCACAACCTCCCTTGCCGAAGCATCTCCCCAACTGAGATGCAAGCAAAACCCTAAATACAAAAAAAGTTTAGAGTAAAGCATGATAACTCTTATACTGTGCTACCTGAGATTTGTGACTATTTAACCAGAGTAAACCAGCCATGCATAGAGTCTAAGGAAAACTAACCTCGGTTAAGAGAGGTTTAAGAGCAATAAAACTGCAACTGAACCATGAAAACAGCCAGATATTGGCATTTGATGCGGCTTAAATCAAAGTAAAATAGTAATGATACAAATAAAAAGCAGTAATGTGAGTGGAATAAAGAATATATATATGCATATCTGCATTGTATCACATTATAGTGGGGAGTCAACTGTATACTCACCAACATAGGTTGGAAATTAAAATAAAAAAATAATGACATTCAAGTGTCAATGAACCCAGCAAAGTTGGCTACGCTAGCCAACCAGTCTGCCAGCCGGCCTGCTAACTAGCCTGCTAACAAGAACAGCTAACAAACCGTTTGTTCCACACAATGCAGTACAACAGCCGCTTTCACGTTTTTGTTGATGAAATCGCTGTGGTGTAGTCTGCAAATATCGAGACTCTTTGACCCTTGTAGAGGAGAGGTGATGCGGATATGAAAGAAATGCACCCTGATGACAAATGGTCACAGGGGTTCTCCATCCCAGGGTCGGCTATGCAGGATGCGGCTCTCCATCAAAAGACACAGATTTTAGGAAATAATCTGTCCTATGTATGTAAAAAACAAATCATCCTATATCAGAAAAACTTTAATGTAGTGATTGACAGAGTGTAATGGAGTGACATTGCTTGGACATAGAGTCCAGAGAAAGCTAGGTCAATGTACACCAGTCCGTGACCCACGTTTAGCTCCAGCCAATGTGACATATTCAACACATCAACAGCGAATTATACTTTCAATTCAAAACTCCCATTACTGACACATTTCTAAGGAATAATCCAGTAGGAAAAAATGCATGTTTTGAGAAAATAGAAAAAATATTTTTCCACATTGTTGGTTAACCACAAGCATAAAAGTGAGTTATGCCAAATAGTGAGTGCATACATCTCAGGGATATCATCAGCAATGAGATAACTGCTTGGCTTATAAAGATGGACTAGTTTAGTAGGAAAGGGGATATCTTATCTTCCATCGAAAGAGGGTAGTTGGATAATGTGGATCTTCATGGTTTGGAATGGCAGAGATCTGCTCCTCTGAAACAGCTGGAAATATTGTAGTACACAGGCAGGCCATATTACAACCACATCTAAAGGAACAACTTGTTTACTAGCTTTCAAAAGTAATTTATTTCTGTAGAAAACTCCATGAGAGTGCTCAACAAATATGTGTGGTAAACAACTGTACACACAAGATGGGTAAGGGCATTATCAAATCGGGACAGTCAGTTTTTGTTATTGCTAAGAGTACGACTAATCTTGTAATCTTGTAAAGTCATGAAAAGTACTATCACCACGGAGACAACTATTGAGTAATGGACAACATACACTGAGTGTACAAAACATTATGACGGACTAGGTGAATCCAGGTAAAGCTATGATCCCTTATTGATGTCACTTGTTAAATCCACTTCAATCAGTGTAGATGAAGGGGAGGAGACAGGTTAAAGAAAGATTTTTAAGCCTTGAGACAATTGAGACATGGATTGTGTACAGTGGGGTAGATTTGCGAACACAAGCACGGTAGAGCCTAGATTACTACATGTTTCCCATCAATGGAGCCAAGACAGTTGAGGAAATCAGCAGCGATGGCCCTCCAGTCTTCCTCCTTGCGGACAGGCATGTATTCACTGACCAGACAGTCCCAAATGGCTTGGGGGCAATCCCTGCCACCGTAAGCTGAATCACTTGAATTTAGTTTACCGGAGACAAATCGCCAGGCGTTTAACTGAGCTGATGGACAACCGGTAGTTGGTATCCATCCGGGCGATCCTGGCTCCAACCATCTGGAGCAGGTGAACAAACTGGCTTCAACCATCTCTGGACACACACAGACCTGCGCTTTCGGTGATCAAGACCACCTTGCTCAACGATGGTCTCATTGTTGAAAGAGCCTACACTGTACTATCTTCACTATTTATTATTGCATTTCCCTCCAAAACTATGCATTTTGGAGAGAAATRATATTATAGGCTGTCACAATACATTTGTAGATGTCATCGAATAAATAATATGTATGCTGCTTGGCAAATAAATGAATAAAATATTTAAATAAATTCTGCAGTCATTGTTTTTTATTATGTAATCCCACTGTTTTCTTTACTGGATGTGTGTGCAATAAGTTCAACATTCACATTTTGCTACATTCTGTCAAGTCTATCTATACAAGTTGATGCATGCGTTCAATAAATCCAGCGTATGCACCTCACAGAACGCACTGAACTGCTTCTGCAATGCAATGCTGCAAGGCAAACACAGCATTCCATTGGAAATGAATGTACTTCTGGTGTACCAAAACGCAATGCCACAGTCGGTGTGTTTGAGATGTAACGCCTCGATCACACCAACAGTATAATTGCATTTTGGTACACAGAAGTACATTGATTTCCAACGGAATGCTGCTGCGTTGCGTAAAATAGTACCATCATCTGGATATGTGTGAAAGAAAAGTTCAACATTCACCTTCTGCTACCATTTCTGTCAAGCCGTCTACGCATACAGTTTGATGCATACGTTCGATAAATCCAACATATGCACCACACAGAACGTACTGCAACTGCCTCTGCAATGCAATGCTGCAAGGCAAACACAGCGTTCCATTGGAAATTAATGTACTTCTGGTGTACCAAAATTCAATAATGCTGTCGGTGTGACCGAGGCATAAGGGACATGCTGGACTGGGTGCAACTCCATATTAGGAAGGTGTTCTTAATGTTCTGTACAGTTCAACCTTTTGATAAATTATTTTCATTCTTGGCTCCCCCTACACACTTTGAAAAAATATGAGAGCATCTGTCTCTCTGTCTTTCATAAAATAATCCAGAATCCGGTGAATCCAGAAAAAAAACATCTGGTAATTCCTTCTGGGAAGCTAACAGTCAAGTATTCTCCAATTGCAATAAAAGCCAACTGATCACTTCTCTAAGACATATGCTCTGTTAAGCTCCTTGGTTGAACACACATAGTCAGTAAACTGATAGGAGCAGGCATCAACAGTCAACACACAACTAAAACTGTCAATGAACTACACAATAGTTGTCGTCGTCTTCTTCTTCTTCTTCTTCTGTAATTTTTTTACAATTTGAAATTAATGTAGGAGAATAACACATTTAGATCTGGTAAAAGATAATACAAACAAAAAACATGCGTTTTCTATTTTGTTTGTTTGTCCCATCCTTGAAATGCAAGAGAAAGGCCATAATATAATATTGCAGTTTAGGCACAATTTCGATTTTGGCCACTAGATGGCAAGCACTGTGGTGTGCAACGTTTTTACCTTTATTTAACCAGGTAGGGCTAGTTGAGAACAAGTTTCTCATTTGCAACTGGCGACTGGCAAGATAAAGCATAGCAGTGTGAACAGAGCAACACACGAGTTACACATGGAGTAACAATAAACAGTCAATAACATGGTAGAGACAAGAGAATCGATATACAATGTGTGCAAAAGGCATGAGGTAGGCAATAATCGAATAATTACAATTTAGCAGATGATAACACTGGAGTGATAAATCATCAGATGATCATGTGCAAAGAAGAGATACTGGTGTGCAAAAGAGCAGAAAAAGTAAATAAATAAAAGCAGTATGGGGGTGAGGTATGTAAATTGGGTGGGTAGTTTTAAAGATGGACTATGTACAGCTGCAGCGATCGGTTAGCTGCTCGAATAGCAGATTTTTAAAGTTTGTTGAGGAAGATAAAAGTCTCCAACTTCAGAGATTTTTGCAATTCGTTCCAGTCGCAGGCAGCAGAGAACTGGAAGGAAAGGGCGTCCAAATGAGGGTTTTGGCTTTAGGATGATCAGTGAGATACACCTGCTGGAGCGCGTGTTGCGGTGGGTGTACGCCATCGTGACCAGTGAACTGAGATAAGGCGGCACTTTTTAACCTAGCATAGCCTTGTAGATGACTGGAGCCAGTGGGTCTGACGACGAACATGTAGCGAGGGCCAGCCGACTAGGGCATACAGGATGCGCAGTGGTGGGTGCGTATAAAGGTGCTTTACGTACAAAACGACATGCACTTAGAGTAAACTGCCATCCAGTTGGCCTGAGTAGAGTATTGAGAGTATTTGTAGATTGAAACCATCGCCGAATGTCGGGAGGATTGGTAGGATAGGTCAGTTTTACTAAGGGAAGTTGGCGGCTGTTGAGCTGAAGGAGCTTATTGTTGCGGAAATAGTAACCGACCGATGTCTTGTTTGATTTTGGATTGGAAGATGTTTGATATGCAGTATGGAGGAGGTTTTGCAGTCTAGCCAGCGCACCTAGGTATGTATAGAGTTGTCCCCAATTATCTAGGTCGGAACCGTCCAGCGGTGGTGATCGCGTTAGTACGGGTGCGTGCGGGGGGTGTTTGGTGGCATGGCGCGAAGCGGGTTGAAAGCAATGCATTTGGGTTTTACTAGCGTTTAAGAGCAGTTGGAGGCCACGGAAGGAGTGTTGTAGTGGCATTGAAGCTCGTTTGGAGGTTAGATAAGTACAGTGTCCAAGGAAGGGCGGAAGTATATAGAAATGGTGTCGGTCTGCGTAGAGGTGGATCAGGGAATCGGCAGCAGCAAGAGCAACATCATTGATGTATCAGAGAGAAGAGTCGGCCCGAGAATTGGAACCCGTTGTGGTTACCCCAATAGAGACTGCCAGAGGACCGGACAACATGCCCTCGATTTGACACACTGAACTCTGTCTGCAAAGTAGTTGGTGAACCCAGGCAAGGCAGTCATGTAGAAAACCGAGGCTATGAGTCTGCCGAATAAGATATATGGTGATTGACGAAGTGCGAAAGCCTTGGCCAGGTCGATGAAGACGGCTGCACAGTACATGTCTTTTATCGATGGCGGTTATGATATTGTTTTAGTACCTTGAGCGTGGCTGAGGTGCACCCTGAACCGGCTCGGAAACTGGATTGCACAGCGGAGAGGTACGGGGGATTCGAGATGGTCAGTGATCTGTTTGTTGACTTGGCTTTCGAAGACTTAGATAGGCAGGGCAGGATGGATATAGGTCTGTACCAGTTTGGGTCAGGGTGTCACCCCCTTTGAAGAGGGGGATGACCGCGGCATTTTCCAATCCTTGGGATCTCAGATGATACGAAGGAGAGTTGAACAGGCTGGTGATAGGGGGTGGCGACATGGGCGCGGACAGTTTCAGAAATAGGGGTTCCAGATTGTCAGCCCAGCTGATTTGTATGGGTCCAGGTTTTCCAGCCTTTCAGAACATCTGCTATCTGGATTTGGGTAAAAGAGAGGCCTGGGGAGGTTGGGCGAGTAGCAGCGGAGGGGGGGGGCTGTTGGCCAAGGTGGAGTCGCCAGGAGGAAGGCATGGCCAGCCAGGTGAGAAATGCTTGTTGAAGGTCTTCGATTATCACGGATTTATCGGTGGGTGACCGTGTTACCTAGCCTCAGTGCAGTGGGCAGCTGGAGGAGGTGCTCTTGTCTCCTGGACTTTCACAGTATCCCAGAATTTTTGGAGTTAGAGCTACAGGATGCAAATTTCTGCTTGAAAAAGCTGGCCTTTGCTTTCCTTGACTGACTGCGTGTATTGGTTCCTGACTTCCCTGAACAGTTGCATATCGCGGGGGGCTCTTCGATGCTATTGAGTTCGCGCAACAGGAGTGTTTTTGTGCTGGTCGAGGGCAGTCAGGTCGTGGAGTGAACCAGAGGGCTTATATTGTTCTTGGTTCGCATTTTTTGAACGAGAATGCTTGTCTAATATGGTGAGGAAGTAACCATTTAAAGAATGACCAGGCATCCTCACTGACGGGATGAGTCAATATCCTCTCCAGGGTACCCGGCAGGGCAAGGTCGATTAGAGAAGGCCTGCTCGCAGAGTGTTTTAGGGAGCGTTTGACAGTGATGAGGGGTGGTGCGTTTGACCGCGGACCCGTGGGGATACAGGCATGAGGGCATGATCACTTGAATCTTGATTGAAGACAGCAGAGGTGTAATTTGGAGGGCAGGTTGGTCAGGATAATGGTCTATTAGGGTGCCCATGTTTTACCGGATTTGGGTTGTACCTGGTGGGTTTCCTTGATGATTGGTGTGAGATTGAGGCTCCAAGCTTGGATTGTAGACTGCCGGGTGTTAAGGCATATCCCAGTTTTGAGGGTCACCTGTAACAGATAATGAACAATGCTGAAGCTAGATGGGGAGCGATCAATTCACAGATGGTGTCCAGGGCACAGCTGGGAGCTGAGGGGGGTCGGTAGCAGGCGGCAGTGAAGCATTGCAATACTGGACAATATTTTTTTATATTAAGTCTGCCCAAATGTGCCGAATTGGTCAATTGATACATTTTCTAGTACATAACTATAAAGAACATACATTTTTTATTAGCATATCATTTTTGTAAGTTTACACACTCCCAGGAATTTGATGGATCATATACTTATACGCTAACTTTTACACATCTAGATGGCCGGGCAGGGTGAGTGTGGAGCCAAAGACAGCAGGGGTTCAAACTGTAGAACCCAGCTCCTACATTTTAATATAAAGATGTATTTTATCAAACAAAACTATGCTAACTTTTATCTCTGGGACACTCAGGATGACAAATCAGAACAAGATTACTGAATGCAAGTACATTATTTATCTTCAGAGGTGAATGTATCAAACCAGTTGCTGTGATAAAAGTTTTTTGTTGTTGTGCACTCTCCTCAAACAATTGCATGGTATTTTTCACTGTAATAGCTACTGTAAATTGGACAGTGCAGTTAGATTAACAAGAATTTAAGCTTTCTGCCAATATAAGACATGTCTATGTCCTGGAAAGCTTACTTACTTACAACGTTATGCTAATCACATTAGCGCACGTTAGCTCAACCATCCCGGTATAGGGACACCAATCCCGTATAAGTTTTTAAGATGTCATAACTGCCAGAGGTTTGGGCATGTGGCAACAGCCTGCAAAGAGAAAAAGAGGTGTGCCAGGTGATGAGTGGAGCATGAGTATGGGAAGTGTGGGGATGGTGTACAAACAAAGTGCTGCAGCTGTGGGGATGTTAATAGTGGGGCATATGGTGGGTGTGAGGCAATGAAGCAGGCAGTGGAGGTGCAACAAGTGAGAGTGGAGAGAAGAGTTTCATATGCTGAGGCAGTGAGGGTGGTTCAGGGAGGTACAGGTTCAAGGGAGAGATGGGTAGGAGCATGTAGACCGGGGATTATGGGGCAGGTGGGCAGCGATATGGAATACACAGAGAAAACTGGAGACGTTCCTAGCAGGAGCTATCAATAGCACTGCTAAAGTAAAGTAAAACAGAGAAGATTCAGCTAATAGTGAAAGACTCTGGGAGACATCTGAGCATGACAGGGTTGACATGGGAAGAGGTTCGAGATTACCTCAATCAGCCCTGGCGGGAGTCATGTATTACTGGATCTTAGTTATGGTGGTGATACTACAATGGGATGCTCGGAGCCTGTTTCCTAATGAGCAGGAGATCAAGCAGTTCATTGTGGATATGCCAGCTAAGCCTGATGTGATTTGTGTGCAGGAAACATGGCTCAAACCGACTTGGTACTCAACTTTTTACATTTTTTAAATTTCACCTTTATTTAACCAGTTAAGCTAGTTGAGAACAAGTTCTCATTTACAACTGCGACCTGCGAACTACTATAATCCTTGTCAGATATTAGACCTGGAGATATGGGAGGAGTCGACAGTGTGGAGTGCTAATTAACCCATAGTATGCACAGTAGGCCAGAGGAGGTGTCAGTGGATGGAGTAGGCAGGTGGATGTTTGGAATGGCAAAGTGGGATCAGTTTCAGGAGCTGAGTGAGCAGGTGATGGCTTGATTGGATATGAGAGGGGATGTGGATAGTATGAATAACTGGGTGAGAACAGCGTTAGTGGGTGCAGCTACTGAGGCTATACCTAAGAGTTCAGGGAGGAGGAGGAGAAAATAAGTCCCATGGTGGACCGAGGAGTGCGGGGCAATGGTGAGGACTAGTAAAAGGGTATTTAGAGTACTGAAAAGAACGCATAATTTACAACATCTGATTCAGTATAAGCAGGCCCAGGCCCTTGTGAGGAGGACTATCCATCAGGCGAAAAGGTCATGTTGGCTTCGGTTCTCTGATACCATTGGAAGGGCGACACCTGTAGGGGATGATTAAGAGGATGGGTGGGGTCAGAAGGGAGTGGGATTATCCAGTGTTGACGAGTGGGGAGGACATGGCAGTAACAGATGAGAAGGCAGAGATGATGATGGCCAAAGCGTTTGTCCAAGTGCATAGCTCGGAAAATTTGTCATGGAGGCGGAGAGAAAGAACGAGAGAGGAGCACCCTGGAGTGCTGGATAGGAGGCAGGATGTAAATAATGTGTTGAATACACCATTTACCATGGCAGAGATGAAAAAGGGTAGAAGGAAGAACGTACAACTGGATAAAGGATTTCCTGTTTGTAAGGTCTATCCAGGTGAGGGTGGGGAGGTCTCAGGCAGCTACCTAGTGGATAACAGTACACCGCAGGGGAGTGTGATTAGTCATCTGTTGTTCTAAATCATGATCAATGATGTTTACTCTCAGGTACGGCCTGATATTGGGAGGTTGTTATTTGCACATGATGGGGCCTTATGGAAGTGGGGAAGAAATGTGCCATATATAGTCAGGAAGGTACAGGAAGCAATTGATAAGGTAGAGCGGTGGGCATTAATGTGGGGATTCAGGTTCTCTGTAGAGAAAACTCAGACAGTGTTCTTTACCAGGAGGAAGGTGGGAGATGAAGTATGCTTGAGGTTATATGGGAAAAACTTGGAGAGGGTGGGGGCCTTCAGGTTCCTTGGGGTGTACTTTGACACTAGGATGGCCTAGGCAGAACACATTGAGAGAGTGGTGGGAAAGTGTAAGGTGCTAAATGTGATTCGCTGTCTGATGGGGAAGGAGTAGGGGGCTGGGCGTTCCTCATTGAGGACCGTGTATGTTGCATTGATCCGATCTGTAATAGACTATGGCAGTAAAGCGTATGGTTCGGCAGCCCGGACCTCATTGGAAAGGCTATATGTCATACAGGGGCAAGGACTCAGAAGTGAGGAGGCTATTTTTACAAGATTAAGGGTGGGACACAGCCGGTTTAATTTAAATGTAATAGGAAAGCATCCAACAGGAAAGTGTGATTATTGGCAGGAAACAGAGACAGTGGAGCAGGTATTGATAGTGTGGGCAGTAATATAGTATGATGGAGAAGGGGATACAGGTAATTAGTTTAAAGAGTATATTGAGTAGAATGTCATTAGATACAGTCTCAAATATTGTAACTTTTTTAAAGAGAAACGGGCTGGCATGTAGGACTTAGTTTCTCCCTGTCTCCGGCCCACACTCCAGTACAGTAGGTGGTGGTAATGGACCATAACGTTGGATGCCAACCGCCAATAAGTCCCAACAAAGAAGAGTTCATACTGAGGATTGATCAATCCAGAGAACTGAATGGAGTGCTTGAGGGAAATTATGCAATGCCACTAAAATGTTGCATACAAACAACAGATTCCCTCATCTGCAGTACAAAAATTAATTTTACATAGCCTGCTGTCTTGTTTTTAACAGTGAAAGCTCTTAACAGGGCTACCCATCCCGGATCCGGGAGCATCCTCATCAAAAAAGCTGACTAGCATAGCCTAGCCTAACGGGACAGGGATATCATATAATATAATTTCATGAAATCACAAGTCCAATACAGCAAATGAAAGATAAACATCTTGTGAATCCAGCCATCATTTCCGATTTTTAAAATGTTTTACAGCGAAAACACAATATATATTTATATTAGCTAACCACAATAGCCAAACACACAACGCCATGTTTTCACCATGTTTCCACCGCATAGGTAGCTTTCACAAAACCCAGAAATAGAGATAAAATTAATCACTAACCTTGAACAACTTCATCAGATGACAGTCTTATAACATCAWGTTATACAATACATTTATGTTTTGTTCGAAAATGTGCWTATTTGAGGTATAAATCGTAGTTTTACATTGCAGCCACCATCACAAATAGCACCAAAGCAGCCAGAATAATTACAGAGAGCAACGTGAAATATATAAATACTCATCATAGAACATTTATGAAAAATACGTGGTGTACAGCAAATGAAAGATAAACATCTTGTGAATCCAGCCAATATTTCCGATTTTTTAAGTGTTTTACAGCGAAAACACAATATAGAATTATATTAGCTTACCACAATAGCCAAACACACAAAGCCATTTATTCACCGCCAACATAGCTTTCACAAAAACCAGCAATAGAGATAAAATTAATCACTAACCTTTGGACAACTTCATCAGATGACAGTCTTATAACATCATGTTATACAATACATTTATGTTTTGTTCGAAAATGTGCATATTTAGAGCTGCAAATCGTGGTTATACATTGTGAATACGTAGCAACAATTCACCAAAATGTCCGGAGATATTTTGGACAGTCACCTAATCTAACCAAAGAACTCATCATAAACTTTACATAAAAATACTTGTTGTATGGCAAATGAAATATACACTGGTTCTTAATGCAACCGCTGTGTTAGATTTTTTAAAATAACTTTACTACAACATACAGTATGCATTATTGTGAGACAGCGCTCACCTATTCTCCGCCGTGTTGGAGCCAACATATTACACAAAAATACGAAATAACATCATAAATATTCTCTTACTTTTGCTGATCTTCCATCAGAATGTTGTGCAAGGAGTCCTAGGTCCAGAATAAATCGTTGTTTGGTTTTAGAATGTCCATTTCTTCTGTCGAATTAGCAACTTTGGCTAGCCATGCGGAGCTCACGTGTCCAAGAAATCTTGGCGCATGGAACGAAAAATTCCCAAATTCCCAATAAACGTCGAATAAACTGGTCAAACTCGGTTGAAAATCATACTTTATGATGTTCTTCTCATATGTTTACCAATAAAAACAGGGCCGGAACAATTCATAGTGTATACCGAACGCTTTTCAGAAGACAATGTGAGGTTCCCCGGCGCGCAGATGAAAACTGACAAAAGAGCAGACCTGTCACTCCGAAAGCTCTTATTCGGCCTCACATCAAGCTAGACACCCCATTCAACCTTCTACTGCCTGTTGACATCTAGTGGAAGGCGTATGAAGTGCATACAGATCCATAAATAAAAGCCAGTTGAATAGGCAGGCCCTAAATAAACTTCAGTTAGTGCTAAACACAGCTGCTAGAATCTTGACTAGAACCAAACAATTTGATCATATTACTCCAGTGCTAGCCTCTCTACACTGGCTTCCTGTTAAGGCAAGGGCTGGTTTCAAGGTTTTACTGCTAACCTACAAAGCATTAAATGGGCTTGCTCCTACCTATCTTTCCGATTTAGTCCTGCCGTACATACCTATACGTACGCTACGGTCACAAGACGCAGGCCTCCTAACTGCCCCTAGCATTTCTAAGCAAACAGCTGGAGGCAGGGCTTTCTCCTATAGAGCTCCATTTTTATGGAATGGTCTGCCTACCCATGTGAGAGACGCAGACTCGGTCTCAACCTTTAAGTCTTGAAGACTCATCTCTTCAGTAAGTCCTATGATTGAGTGTAGTCTGGCCCTGGAGTGTGAAGGTGAACGGAAAGGCACTGGAGCAACGAACCTCCCTTGCTGTCTCTGCCTGGCCGGTTCCCCTCTCTCCACTGGGATTCTCTGCCTCTAACCCTATTACAGGGGCTAAGTCACTGGCTTACTGGTGCTCTTCCATGCTGTCCCTAGGAGGGTTGCGTCACTTGAGTGTGTTGAGTCACTGACGTGATCTTTCTGTCTGGGTTGGCGCCACCCCCTTGGGTTGTGCCGTGGCAGAGATCTTTGTGGGCTATACTTGGCCTTGTCTCAGGATGGTAAGTTGGTGGTTGAAGATATTCCTCTAGTGGTGTGGGGGCTGTGCTTTGGCAAAGTGGGTGGGGTTATATCCTGCCTGTTTGGCCCTGTCCGGGGGTATCGTCAGATGGGGCCATAGTGTCTCCCGACCCCTCCTGTCTCAGCCTCCAGTATTTATGCTGCAGTAGTTTATGTGTTGGGGGGCTAGGGTCAGTCTGTTATATCTGGAGTATTTCTCCTGTCTAATCTGGTGTCCTGTGTGAATTTAAGTATGCTCTCTCTAATGCCTCAGGACTACCTGGCCTGATGACTCCTTGCTGTCCCCAGTCCACCTGGCCGTGCTGCTGCTCCAGTTTCAACTGATCTGCCTGCGGCTATGGAACCCTGACCAGTTCACCGGACGTGCTACCTGTCCCAGACCTGCTGTTTTCAACTCTCTAGAGACAGCAGGAGCGGTAGAGATACTCTGAATGATCGGCTATGAAAAGCCAACTGACATTTACTCCTGAGGTGCTGACCAGTTGCACCCTCGACAACCACTGTGATTATTATTATTTGACCCTACTGGTCATCTATGACCATTTGAACATCTTGGCCATGTTCTGTTATAATCTCCACCCGGCACAGCCAGAAGAGAACTGGCCACCCCTCATAGCCTGGTTCCTCTTCCTAGGTTCTGGCCTTTCTAGGGAGTTTTTCCTAGCCACCGTGCTTCTACACCGCATTGCTTGCTGTTTGGGGTTTTAGGCTGGGTTTCTGTACAGCACTTTGAGATATCAACTGATGTAAGAAGGGCTTTATAAATACATTGGATTTGAAGTTGTTCCTCCAGGGGCATACTTCTTGGGAGTACCTAATCCCACTGTCAATATTAAAGACTCTAAAAAGACACCGAAAGAGAAGTACTTATTTTATTACATCAGTTCTAGTAAATCAGATCATAAAGTGCCCCACTCCCACAATAACACAATAGTTTCCAACATATGTTGCAGGAGCTGAATGTTAATGAGTCTTTCTATAAACTAAAGCAGGGTTCCAAAACTAGGTCCTGAGGCCCCCCCAGGTGCACGTTTTAGTTTTTTGTCCTAGCACTACACAGCAGATTCTATTAACCAACTCATCATCAAGCTTTGACTATTTAACTCAGCTCTATAGTGCTAGGGCAAAAAACAAAACGCGTACCCAGGGGGGGGGGGGTTTAGGACTGAGTGTGGGAAACTCTGAAGTAGTGTACCACTGAGGATTTCCTACAGTGGACAACTTGTTACAGCTGTTGATAAGTCAGTGATAATTATCTGCCAATTTTTTCATGTTATTACATTAAGACATCAGGGGATTGAACTTCAAAATCACCATGCATGCATCCAGTCTATTTAGTCAGGCAATGTCCTCATTATTCTCACATATTTTAGAATTGTATTAATAATAATTTGAATATCAATGCATTGGCACACTTTTTTTTGCATGCTTTTTTGTGTGTGTGTGGGGGGGGTTCTATATTAGGCCCTATATGTACAATTACAGTGCATTCAGAAATTATTCACACCCCTTGACTTTTTCCACATTTTGTTGTGTTACAATGCAGATATTTTGTTTTGGTTACTGACCTACACACAATACAACATGATGTCAAAGTGGAATTGTTTTTAGAAATGTTTACAAATTTAAAAACATTCTAAAGCTGAAATGTCTTGAGTAAATAGGTACTCTACCCCTTCGTTATGGCAAGCTTAAAAAAATACATCTATTTAATCCATTTTGAATTCAGGCTAACAAAATGTGGAAAAAGTCAAGGGGTTTGAATACTTTCTGAAGGCACTATATAAATTATACAATTGTATAACATAAAAGGTCTTTGAAAATTACAAATAAGTGCTTGAAAAAAATCCCTGAAAGTCCTGAATTCAACTTGCCAATGTCTGTATGAACCTTGCTTAAAGGATGTATAGTCCCAGGCCCATGTTGTTGTATAGGAGTTGAGTCAATTTGCATATATTCACTTTTATTCCTTTAAGTACACATGTGGAACTGCATGAAAAGCCTTTTTATTTCAAACCATTTAGAAATTTTGATCCCAAAGTCACACATTGGCCCCGTTATTTATAGAAAGACTCTAAAGCGGTTCCCTTGTCCATACTTCAAATCTAAAAACCTGTCAAACACCTGCAATTTTACATGGGTTACTAAATCACTTCGAATAGCACCATGTCCAGTTTAAAATTGGGTCTTTGCTAGGGTCTTTAGTCAACGTGGGCGCATACAGTACACTGGCTCAGTAAATGCAATACAATTAAGAAGAAACAGATGCAAAGGCTGAATAGAGACCACTTTTCAGGTGATTTGCCTAAAAGGTACAATTTTAAGGCTTGATTGCGACAGCAAGACAAAGATCTTAAACTGAAAAGGTGAAAAGTGAAATACAAAAAAATAACTAAATAGCCCATTATATAGAAAGTATTTTTTCTTCTCCGTGATGTTACATACAAACCAGTATCTGCTTTGCTTCAACCTTGGTTTATAAAGACTCATTTATTAGACATTTGGGAGAACACACAGCTGACATGTTGAGTTCCATCTAAAATAGCAGCTACATATTTTAACAAGCTTGCTGTATTGCCCTGTAGGCCTCTTCTGGACAGACCACTTACAGTACACACAAACCCCTATGAACATAATCTCTAAAACCATACCTTTGGTTACTCAAAGCAAAATTAACATAGAAAAGGTGTTTTGGTTTCTGACTGCATAATCGATTGTAAAATACAGTGACCTTTTTTGGGTACAGGGGACATCTCGAATGTCAGTCACATTCAGATCAACTAATAACTTCAATAARATATAAAAAAGCTTTCTACCAAGTAAACAAAATGAGAAACGTACAAATTAATAGAAATGTAGAAAAAAAAAAAAAATGGTCCCAATATTGCAATTAAAAATCGGTATGGTGGCAGGGCATGGGGTAGGCAAAATGTTGGTGCAAATTGTGCTCTGAGCAGCAACTTCATTTCACTTGGTTCTTTTTCTTCTATTTAGAGTTATATTGTAGACCAGAGACCCAAATTGAGCCTCCTAAGCAACAAGGCAGAAAATAGGTCAACAAGACCAGTGAAATTGAAGAGTTTGGAATATTGCTACACTTCCACCAAGTCACAATGACAGTAACCTATAGGCTTAGAGAGATAAGTGATCATTTCAATGTTTCACTCGTCTTCATTGTAGATTTCTAACATTGTACGGTGCCATCTTTCAAATTATTGGGTAAATGATTCAAATCATGTCTCTCAGACACAGTAGCTGTTAGAKTTTTAAAAGCATGATTATTATGCCAGGACAGTCAATCATTCAGATGCTCAACATGGTTTAGGCAAGAGTTTGTTAACTCTCCTATAGGAGGTCTGCCAAACCACAAGGAGTGCATCACTGCAAGTTGCTTTTGTAACCTATCCAAGGACTAAAAACATTACACAATAGTATACACAAGGAAGTATGTTARAAGTTTCTTATTGTACTATAAAACATTCAAAACTTTTACAAGTTACAAATCAAAAATAATATGTCATTATGGCATTCCGAGGAAAACAAGGGGGGAGTTCTCAATAGCCTCTGGCACAGGTCAGTAGACTAAAGCATGACTTGACACTTTCTTCCTGGAAGCACTTCAGATTTAGAGTCAGGACTACAATATGACTCGGAATGATTTAAGACTTCACTCAACATACACAAAAGTAACAGAAACATTTCAAATGACACTTATAGATGTTCTAGCTGCCAAAGAAAACTGATCTCAATAGACCAAAAATCATTGCACCAATGAAACACCAAAAGAACCAGTAACCAGTAAGATTTTCATATAGACTCTTGACTTCAGCCAACAAACAGCTGAATTAACTGAAAAACCAGCTGCAAGTACTCAACATTGAAAATATGTGCACATTTCAGTTATGAGCACTGTTGGGCATCATCCAAAATAGCTCCGTTTTTCCTTTAGTATCCTTTAGAAAARAGATATTTTTCCGTCTTTCCTTTAGTTGATTCATTAACTGCATACACTCCAGTAACCGATGTGAGCTCCTAAATGCCAACATTACTGCCAACCCTTACCTTACCACACTTGACAAAAAAAAAAAAACACAATTCATAACAATGCCTTCAAATGTGTTGAGAGAAGTGACAGTGATACAGAATGCTAAGAGTACAAGAGTAACAATTGCATAAAAATATATAACACAAGACATAAAACAGGAAAGTGTGCTCTCTCTGCTCCTCTTGGTATCCATGTGACAGCTGTTCCTGCGTACTACGTATGTATTTATGTATGTATGTATGTATGTATGTATGTGAGGTGAAATGGGTTTTTGGGGCTTCAAATTGCCTGTTTCACTCTACCGTCACAGACTTGGCCAGGTTCCTTGGGAAATCCACCTGTATTGGGAGAAGCGTTAGACATTTCTAAATTTGCCAAGTTATAACCCTAAGAAATAGACTACCCGTTATGAAGGCCTACAGTAAGAACCCAACTCAGTGACCGTGCAGTACTCACGTCAAAGCCCCTGAGCACAGCCAGGTGGAAGGAGAGCAGCTGCAGGGGGATGACACTCAGAACGCCCTGCAGACAGTCCACACAGTGCGGCACTTTGATGGTGCGGCTTGAGCACTTGGCAGTTTCATAGTCATCCTTGTCACAGATCACGATGGGTCGGCCCTGTAAACCAAACAAATGGCATGTTTCCAGTACAACGCCGCGTGTCATTTCCTTTTACCTGGAGTTCAGTTTGGAAATGTGAACGTGATAGTTTGGTCCTTCCCTTCTTTTCATGTCGCAGACCCAAATCTCAGGTCCACATCTGTGGTAGATTAGTGAGAGTGGTGATGTCATGGTGAAATAACTCCTCCCACTTTGTGAATGGAATTGTGAGGTCCTTTTGATATTACTGTAAAAACATCTCATGTGTAAAGTATGTGTGCATAAAGCACTTAATATCCATGTCGTCTTTGAGTCATATTTATTTTACACTGGAAGGTAAGTGGTCACTACAACAGGTAGTAAAATCTACCATTTTAACAACCAGATAACATAATTGGCAATGGTTTACTGTGGTTCCAACCTTCAAACAGCTGGGGGGTGGAAAGCTAAATCGTGTGTTTCGAGATATTGCGTGRGTGTTGGCAGTTCTTACCGCGCGGGCCACCACCTGCTGAAGTGCGTTCTGACACTTGGTGTAGGTGTGGTCTCTCATGATGATCATGATGACGGGCATGAGTTTGTCGACCAGGGCCAGAGGGCCGTGCTTCAGCTCCCCAGCCAGGATGCCCTCTGAGTGCATGTACGTGATCTCCTTGATTTTCTGGAGAGGAGAGGCACAAACACCTCAGTCAGATAGGAAGCCACTCACTGCAACTCCCATACACACAATCCAAGTATCTTATCTTAAATTCTAAAGGGATCAGTAGATTGGCCTGGGAACACTAGGACAGACTGAGGAGTACAGCACACTAAGCCAACAATTTCCCTTCACATTTGTGTGCCTCTTTTTGAGATACTGGAGGATTGGAAATACATAGTACTTTAAGAATCCATAAATAACGTGGAGTGTTGTTGCAATTATGCAAGAGAGACGTTTCTAGATCAGTCTAATTAGTTGCTGTGATCCAAAACACTTCAGCAGACATTCCTGCAGGCTAGGCTCCACTAGGGCTTGCGTGAGGCTGAGGCAGAACATTTTCTACACAGCTGTGCAGAGGCTTATTGTGGGCTATTAGAAAGTGATGATAATCTCATTTAGGAGTTGAGAATGGAGAATCCAGTAGAATTCATGTCTGAAGACATTATGATAGCTTTACGAAGGGGAGCTAGAGGTAGGCGTGCTGACCAGTGCTCCCTCCAAGCAGGTGGCGTAGTGGTAGCCTCGGCCCATGATGAGAACACTCTTCTGCTGGTACAGCTCTGCGGCCAGTCTCTGGATCTCATCATCCAGACTCAGCACCTCCTTGATCAGGTCTGACACACAGAGAGACAGAGAGAGGACAGGAGCAGGCATATACACACACACACAGTGAGAGAGGGGACAAGAGAAGGCACAGATAGACAAGTACAAACAGACAAAAAGGAGGTAGATCATATTAGCTGATAATATTCCAATACATCTGGGAGAAACAAAAACGTAATGATCTGCCTTCAAACAACACGTCAGAAAATAGATTATCACACCAACCCCCTGGATGAGACAGTTTACAGTACTAACACCCATCCTATGGCACAGACCAGCAAGCCACTGTTAACAGGTGTTGGGGGCTTGGGTCAGGGAAAGAGCAGTGTGGCATTCCAAACCAAATTAGCTTACCATAAGGGAAACCCAATCCCATCATAGACTTTGGGTCCAGAGGAGTGTGCCAGGACTGACCCAGCTGCTAAAACCTCCTCCCTCTCCCCTGTACTCTCCCTGAGGAAGCCTCCACAGCCCAGCCCTTGCATTAGCTCTCTGATATCAAAGCATATTGCTCAAACAAAAACAGTAAAGTTGGAGCGACGTGGCTGCCAGATAACTGAGACAGACCCAGGAGGCCTACGAACATGAATGTCCTTTCCCCATTTCTCTCTGGCTGCCTGACTCCGACCATTACAGTGGTTCTCAACTAAAAGTTTTGCGATTATGACTTAGAGGTCATTTGCGGTTTATTACAGTACACTGCGTCACTAGTTCATTGCTCCAGACCAGCTCAAGGAGGAGTTAGAGCACCGATTATGCTTTTGGGTCCCAAAGCACTACTGTGTCTCTAACTGACAATGAATGGGCGACATAAACCACACAGAAACTGATAATTGTGCACGACTTCAAAATTGAATTTCAATGAACTGAATGATGAAGGTGCTGATTGAATTTAGAACAATAGTGTAAGAATTGCTATTCCGCTGTCCTGTAGCACACACCTGGAAAAACAAGTTTTTTTGTTACTACTCATCAATATTACTCACTAAAACTGTTGTTATACTAAGGTTTTTATTCTAAGAGAAACTTTAGACTACAATTAGGGTGTGGAAATGTTCGGATTATTTTGCTCTTATAGTACTGTACAGTGCAAACTGCGTTGCTATAGATGCTGGTTCAATACCKGTGKTGGCTGCGAACGGGAGACCCATGAGGTGATGGTAGGATTTTGATTTCTCTCCTTCTAAAAACAGAAATAAATTCTAAATAACAAACTGGCTTRATTTACAAATTAGAAACAATGTCTCACCCCATGTTCAAGAATGGCCTTTCTCCTCGCTCACTTTACATTTGAAAAAAAAATCTCGAAAATCTCGTTATTTTTAAAAACAAATCTATTATTATTAATTAATTTAGAATTATATAAAAGCCCCTTAGATATTCTTACATATATTATTAACCCTGTTTTTCACAAGCGAGTGGCGCACAATGGGATTGCCTTGCAGTTCTCCAGCTTTATCCCCTGAGATAGCGGTAGGCGCACGAGGTTCAAGGCACGAGGGCAGGAGGCACGATCCACAGAGCAGAGCACAGAAGACGGACCTAGCCCATGGTGAAGGGAGGAGGGGGGGTGGACCCCCGCCCCACTGGGTGGCACAGAGCAACACTTTAAGGGGCATTGCATTAATAACAGCGCTGACTAGGGAAATGTTCCCGCTATTCTTAGTGCCTGTCTGCACATTCAAACTAAAACAATGTAACTAAAAAAATGGCGCAAGAAATGCCCCTTAGAAGTGAATTCGGAGGGCAYATATGATTAAATATTAAAGCATTAGACATCTCACTAAAGGCGTCAGCCAAAAGTTATTAAAATCCGAACTGGATTTAACAAAAAAATGGCATGAAAAATGCACATTTGCAAAACCCAAACTCTAAAAGCAATTGGAAAGGTAGATACAAATGATTTGTGACATTGTGGTTACAATAAAGAAAGTAAACAATATGCTGTGTTTTTATTTACAGTAGTGAAAGACAGCTTGTTTTTCACAAGTATACTGTAGTAGGTGTAGCCCTATCAGCAGGACAATAGACGCTTTATAGCCAGGCTACTGTAGGTGTGAACATCCCCCAGACGAAATGGACATCYTTTTCATCAAGCCAGCTTCTTTCTATGGTGCCAACCGTTCCAGTGTTAGGATTTAAGAGGACTTGAAAATGAGCCAGAGTTGAGAAGATCACCAAAACTAAGGTATTTTGGTTTCAGTGCATTTTCTTTCACATATATATATATACAGTGGGGAGAACAAGTATTTGATACACTGCCGATTTTGCAGGTTTTCCTACTTACAAAGCATGTAGAGGTCTGTAATTTTATCATAGGTACACTTCAACTGTGAGAGAAGGAATCTAAACAAAAATCCAGAAAATCACATTGTATGATTTTTAAGTAATTAATTTGCATTTTATTGCATGACATAGTATTTGATACATCAGAAAAGCAGAATGAATATTTGGTACAGAAACCTTAGTTTGCAATTACAGAGATCATACGTTTCCTGTAGTTCTTGACCAGGTTTGCACACACTGCAGCAGGGATTTTGGCCCACTCCTCCATACAGACCTTCTCCAGATCCTTCAGGTTTCGGGGCTGTCGCTGGGCAATCGGACTTTCGGCTCCCTCCAAAGATTTTCTTTGGGTTCAGGTCTGGAGCTGGCTAGGCCACTCCAGGACCTTGAGATGCTTCTTACGGAGCCACTCCTTAGTTGCCCTGGCTGTGTGTTTCGGGTCGTTGTCATGCTGGAAGACCCAGCCACGACCCATCTTCAATGCTCTTACTGAGGGAAGGAGGTTGTTGGTCAAGATCTCGCGATACATGGCCCCATCCATCCTCCCCTCAATACGGTGCAGTCGTCCTGTCCCCTTTGCAGAAAAGCATCCCCAAAGAATGATGTTTCCACCTCCATGCTTCACGGTTGGGATGGTGTTCTTGGGGTTGTACTCATCCTTCTATTCCTCCAAACACGGCGAGTGGAGTTTAGAGCAAAAAGCTCTATTTTTGTCTCATCAGACCACATGACCTTCTCCCATTCTCCTCTGGATCATCCAGATGGTCATTGGCAAACTTCAGACGGGCCTGGACATGCGCTGGCTTGAGCGGGGGACCTTGCGTGCGCTGCAGGATTTTAATCCATGACGCCGTAGTGTGTTACTAATGGTTTTCTTTGAGACTGTGGTCCCAGCTCTCTTCAGGTCATTGACCAGGTCCTGCCGTGTAGTTCTGGGCTGATCCCTCACATTCCTCATGATCATTATGCCCCACGGGTGAGATCTTGCATGGAGCCCAGACCGAGGGTGATTGCACGTCATCTTGAACTTCTTCCATTTTCTAATAATTGTGCCAACAGTTGTTGCCTTCTCACCAAGCTGCTTGGCTATTGTCCTGTAGCCCATCCCAGCCTTGTACAGGTCTACAATTTATCCCTGATGTCCTTACACAGCTCTCTGGTCTTGGCCATTGTGGAGAGGTTGGAGTCTGTTTGATTGAGTGTGTGGACAGGTGTCTTTTATACAGGTAACGAGTTCAAACAGGTGCAGTTAATACAGGTAATGAGTGGAGACAGGAGGGCTTCTTAAAGAAAACTAACAGGTCTGTGAGAGCCGGATTCTTACTGGTTGGTAGGTGATCAAATACTTATGTCATGCAATAAAATGCAAATAATTACTTAAAAATCATACAATGTGATTTTCTCAGATTTTTGTTTTAGATTCCGTCTCTCACAGTTGAAGTGTACCTATGATAAAATGACAGACCTCTACATGCTTTGTAAGTAGGAAAACCTGCAAAATCGGCAGTGTATCAAATACTTGTTCTCCCCACTGTATATATATGTGTAGGCATACAGTGTCATAAAATCGATAAATAAAAGGTTAAATAAAAAAGAATTGTGAACTAAAAACGTGAATGTGTTTTTGCAGAGCATACAACCATGTCGACAACCATTTGTGGAGATCAGTGGACAAAGTGCTGGACAACAGGCCGCACCGGAAAAACGTATGGTTGCCAAGAAAGCGGTTAGTTTTGCTAGATTCTTATAATGTGTATGCAGCATGTGTGTTTTGAGTCACATTTAATTCTTAATTGATCTACCGTTTCTATCAAAGGTCACTGTAAACGATGGGGGCTCAGGGCGGTACCATTCTGCTCATCTGATGAAGGTGCACATGGATCAGAGCACAGCAAGGGCCGTCCGGACGCTACGCTGTTCCAAGGATGTGTAACCGAAGAGAGATACCACAAGTGGACACAGAATACCAACTGGGATGGATCCCGAGGCAAATGTGGTTTACCAGTGAATCTCCGGGTGTTCATCATTAATACAGCGTCTCTGAAGTTTCTGTGTATGACTAATGCAAAAAAGCATTAAAGACAGAGTTAATGCGTACTTGAGGTCACCGAGAAAGGACATGGTCTGCTCTCCCTTATGTAAGGAATTAGACACTTTCCCATGTTTACTTGTCAGAGTGCACAGAAGCCTAATAAACAAATGCAGATGGCTTCCATCTTCAAAATGATTTAAATGTTTTATTATCCAAATGTTTAAAGTGCGTGTGGGCGACCTTATGCAATCGCAAAATGTCAGATAAAGCATATACTGTACAGTACTGTATTTCTTCAACAGCATCTTTATGCTTTCGTTAATAAAATGGTAAAAATACTCTTTCAAAACACAGATGTCTATTTCCTTACGGATCAATAACAAATTACTATGGGAATAAATCACTGAATGACAAATATTGGAACAAAGTAGGCTAATGAAGGTAAACAAATTGTTGCTTACTGGAAAATACTCTTCCAAACACACGGTCATGTTGTACAGCACCATTTTGGCTATTAGCAGGACAATAGACTTGCCTAGTATGAGGGTGGGGGGAGAATTCTATTGTCAAATGTATTTCTTAGGTTGGCTGTATCACAACCGGCCGTGATTGGTTGCAATTTCAGTTTAATCCACCAGAAATGACAACAAATATTGTGGTTAGACTCAAATATTCTAATTGATAAAAAAACATTTATCAATTGGAACCTTTAACATGTGGAAGGGGAAAAAGTATTATTATGTATCACATCCGACCGGGTGTCGCACAATTGTCCCAGTGTTTCTCTCCTTCTAAAAACAGAAATAAATGTTTTGGCCTTTACAAATATTATTTTAGCCTTTATTCAGAAAGTGAGCGATTTTGTAAACAAAATAATCTAAAAAATATCGTTATACATAATCAAGTTGATGGCACAATCATATAGCCTTGGCACCTACATAAAGCTCAGTGACTCACTCATTCATGGCTTTGGATCAAAATAAATAAGTACCAACATTCATTCTGATTGTATTTAATAAATAAATGTTTTGGTTATCCTGACCTGGACACCATGTACAGTATTATAATACTCCATTATGAGCTATTAGCAGGACAATCAATATACCTTCACCAACACCTCTCTGTATTTTGATACTTTGTGCAAGGCAATTGATCAGCATTAAAAACTTTATGGATGGGGCCTCCCGGGTGGCGCAGCAGTCTAAGACACTGCATCGAAGTGCAAAACGCGTCGCTACAGACGCTGGTCCGATACTCGTGCCGGCCGCCACCGGGAGACCCATGAGGCGGCTTTTGGTTTCTCCAGATATAATTCTAAATAACAAACTTGCTTTATTTACAAATTAGTGAGAACGTCTCACCCCATGTTTCAAGAATGGCCTTTTTCCCCCCCTCGCTCACTCAAGGTTAAATGAAAACTAAATAATCTCCAAAATATCATTAATTTTCAAACAAAGCGATTATTATATTATTGATTAATTTAGAATGATATAAAAGCCCCTCAGATATTCTCACAGATCCTAATGAAAAATGCCCCTTAGATATTCATTTAGAATCCTCCAATCCTCTAAATGTAACTATTGGCAGAGAGTCATGTCATTTTTTTGTTGATATACTGTAAGCCTACAGTAGTCGAAATGAGTCTCACTAGCGTTGAGTAATGTGCTGTTAAAAGTGYTATATCTAATTTATTTAAAGAGCATATTGAAGTTAGAAGCAATAGGATTTGAAGCAATAACAATTTCAGCATAATTTCTCGCTGCTCTGAGACAAGCATGGGGACTGGTCTTCATAAATCAATGAGATTTTTATTTTCACTGAATCTCCGTTTGGGTATTGGTTACACTACAATTAGGGTGTGGAAATGTTATGCCCCTTAGATATTAATTTATAATCCTCCAATCCTCTTATGTTCTTAGAACTGTAGCCTACTCCCGACCATCACGTTGTACGGCGCCATATTTTCCGTTCCATCCTAATGGAAACCCTAAGGGTTTCGTTTTTCTTGGAATAGAAACACCATAATATTAATCTAATTAATTAATCAACATTTCTTCAAATCAATCCCATATACTATGTTCCTACAAAAAAAGGTTTAAAATTCTCTAGTAATGCCAATATTGAAGACTATCAAATGTTTCTCAAAGACCCCCTCTGGTGGTCAAACTAGCACTAACTTGCATTAATGGTAAAAATGACTGACAATTCAATAGAATGCTGCAGCAGCCCGCAAGGTGTGCTGCAGTATGACACAACTTTTAAAAGGAGGAACCACTGTACCCCCGACTCCGACCATTAACCCCGCCCCCGACCATTACCTGCTGCTGTCTATATTACAGTAGGTCAGTACAACAAGTGWCAAAGAATCTGCACATCCCTGTGAGCATCACACCGACATTAGCGTTTATGGTCATGAACAGTACAATGCAATGTCTTGGTAGATGTGCATGAGGTCTGGCCTACCTGGCAGAACTCTCAGGCCCTGGATGATCTCACGTCGCCGTGGCTGCATGGAGATCCTGTCATCACACATCAACAGCGCAAACATGATCAGAGCCACAAACTGACTGGTGTAGGCCTGCAAAACAGAACACACAGACATAATGCATTTAATGCTCTGGGTGGAATCAGACAGAAAGTACAGAAAGCTTGAGGTCCCAGGTGTCGCCCAGCTGCTGTTCCCTCTCAGAAATGTGATTCTCACCTATCTAGGGCTGCTGGATTGAAACAAAAGGCATCCTTACAGTCTTCTCTCACTATTCTGTGCCAGAGTTGACAGAATCCTGAGCTCAGCAACACGCCTGGGTGTTTGCTTTGCAGTACAGTTATTGGAGCTGTAGCGTCTTGTCCGCCTGCTTTGGTTGCCAGCGCTGGTCTCCAGCTCCACAATAATAATGTGGACCTGATGAAATGTGGATGGAGAGCTGGGCTGGACACCGATAGGCCTACACAGATAGGACCTTGACTGCAGGACAGGACAGTGGAGAGCTAGCTAGCATTATGAGCACACAATCTGGCAACCCTACCGATGAACACATCCCCTGACAATAAGACACCAGAAAAACAAACAGCACAGAAACAGCTGGCCCTAACTAGAACTAAAGAGAGTAACCATGATGTTTATGCTTCTGAAAATGGCACTACCACTCACAAGTCTCAGCCCAAGCCTGCAGTCATCATCCTTCCTTCCCGCTCTTGGAGGGAGGGAGGATGATGTTAGAAGGCTCGCTGAGCCCGTTTGGGAGATTTAAATCAATGTTCTTCAAGAGGAGCCAAGTCATTTGACGGGACCCCTGGARACAGGAGTGCCAGCATCTAAAGCCAAGGCCCAAGGGCATGGTTGTAAAACATTCACACAGCTATTTTCATTGACAGCACTGCAACCACAGGGCCTTACATCTCTGACAGTCCTCGCCATCCACTCAGATTTGTGGCAGTGCATTTAATCCATATATTAAAGCCACAGCCATGGTCCTCTACCATGTTAAAGCCCCCATCACTCTGTCCAGAATGTCGACAGAGAAAAGCAGCTCACGCCACATGCTAGCCTGTCACACACTGACGCAACCATGTCCCAGAGGCCTCAATCTGCTGCAGCATTCCTCCTCATGTCAGGCAATACAGCATGACAAGCAGTTACATAAAATATTTAAAAGTGTACAAGCATGCTCCAAATGTTCTATTTGGACAAAGACCACAGTAGGCTCTCATTTTCWTACATTCACTCCCACAATAACCATTGTTTGGCTAAGGGGGTGAAGTGAGTGGTGAAATATATACAAGAGGTGTGGAGCTGAGCAAAGCCACCCCCTTCATTCTCCCGGACATTGTTCAGCAGGCCTAGTACTGAGGACAGCCTCGATTCTGGGACGAATCATAAAAACAAGCCGTCACCAGAGGCATCCAGTTGAATGTCCCCCAAAAAGTTAATCTGAATAATATTATTATTATGAAAAGTTACCACGAACGGAGACAGCGGGAGCGTGTATTGAGCAGCGGGTGAAATACTTKATTTCCTCTGACGTGATGAGCTGTGCTGTTCTGGGTTGGGTGTGTGGGCCTGAAAAGGATGGCGTCTTTGAGACGTGCTCTGCAGGCTTTCTGCTCTGTGCTGGAGACTTGGACCTACTGGAGGGTCCCTGAGCCAAGCCTGAGAAGGGAGGGACCTGCCTCTTTTTTTTCTCTGCAGCTAGGACTCCACTGCTGAGTGGAACTCACTCTAGTCATCTACAACCCCACTCCGGCAAACTGTAGGATCACTGCTCAGAGTAGAGGGGAACCATAGATTCCTACATTTTACAGTGTAAAGATGAGAATATCAGGCACTATGTGTTCTGTGTAGGGCAGTGGCATATAGCCGTTTCAAATAACCTCTTCCGAAAGGATCCAGAAACTTCTCAGAGGAAGATCTCTCATTTCAAGAGAAAGAGGGGTCAACTACAGTTGAAGTCAAAAGTTTACATACACCTTAACCAAATACATTTAAACTCAGTTTCACAATTCCTGACATTTAATCCCAGTAAAAATTCTGTCTTAGGTCAGTTAGGATCACCAACTTATTTTAAGAATATGAAATGTCAGAATAATAGTAGAAAGAATGATTTATTTCAGCTTTTATTTCTTTGATCACATTCCCAGTGGGTCAGAAGTTTACATACACTCAATTAGTATTTGGTAGCATTGCCTTTAAATTGTTTAACTTGGGTCAAACGTTTTGGGTAGCCTTCCACAAGCTTCCCACAATAAGTTGGGTGAATTTTGGCCCATTACACCAGCTCTGTCAGGAGGAACTGAGTCAGGTTTGTAGGCCTCCTTGCTCGCACACACTTTTTCAGTTCTGCCCACACATTTTTCAATAGGGTTGAGGTCAGGGCTTTGTGATGGCCACTCCAATACGTTGACTTTGTTGTCCTTAAGTCATTTTCCCACAACTGTGGAAGTATGCTTGGGGTCATTGCCCATTTGGAAGACCCATTTGCGACCAAGCTTTAACTTCCTGACTGATGTCTTGAGATGCTGTGAATATATTGAAGCAACATTTCCCTGCCTCATGATGCCATCTATTTTGTGAAGTGCACCAGTCCCTCCTGCAGCAAAGCACCCCCACAACATGATGCTGCCACCCCCGTGCTTCAAGGTTAGGATGGTGTTCTTCGGCTTGCAAGCCTCCCCCTTTTTCCTCCAAACATAACGATGGTCATTATCGCAAAAGTTATATTTTTGTTTCATCAGACCAGAGGACATTTCTCCAAAAAGTACGATCTTTGTCCCCATGTGCAGTTGCAAACCGTAGACTGGCTTTTTTTATTGCGGTTTTGGAGCAGTGGCTTCTTCCTTGCTGAGCGGCCTTTCAGGTTGTCGATATAGGGCTGTTTTACTGTTTCCGCCAGCATCTTCACAAGGTCCTTTGCTGTTGTTCTGGGATTGATTTGCACTTTTCGCATCAAAGTACATTCATCTCTATGAGAAAGAACGCGTTTCCTTCCTGAGCGGTATGACGGCCATGGTGTTTATACTTGCGTACTATTGTTTGTACAGATGAACGTGGTACCTTCAGGTGTTTGGAAATTGCTCCCAAGGATGAACCAGACTTGTGGAGMTCTACAATTTTTTTTTCTGAGGTCTTGGCAGATTTCTTTTGATTTTCCCATGATGTTAAGCAAAGAGGCACTGACTTTGAAGGTAGGCCTTGAGATACATCCACAGGTACACCTCCAATTGACTCAAATGATGTCAATTAGCCTATCAGAAGCTTCTAAAGTCATGACATCATTATCTGGAATTTTCCAAGCTATTTAAAGGCGCTGTCAACTTAGTGTATGTAAACTTCTGACCCACTGGAATTGTGATACAGTGAGTTATAAGTGAAATAATCTGTCTGTAAACAATCATTGGAAAAATGACTTGTGTCATGCACAAAGTAGATGTCCTAACCGACTTGCCAAAACTATAGTTTGTTAACAAGAAATTTGTGGAGTGGTTGAAAAACGAGTTAATGACTCCAACCTAAGTGTATGTAAACTTCCGACTTCAACTGTACATGCACTATGTATTGACATTAGTCCCCAAGTGCTTCAGGGTTTGCATTAACTATACAGAAAACCAACAGTGCAGTATATTGGCATAAACATCCTGTTATTGCAAAAATAAGTACACTACATGACCAAAAGTATGTGGACACCTGCTCGTCYAACATTACATTCCAAAATCTTGGGCATTAATATGTAGTTGGTCCCTCCATTGCTGCTATAACAGCCTCCACTCTTCTGGGAAGGCTTTCCACTAGATGTTGGAACATTGCTGTGGGGACTTGCTTCCATTCAGCCACAAGAGCATTAGTGAGGTCGATCACTGATGTTGGGCAATTAGGCCTGGCGCACAGTCGGTTTTCCAATTAATTCCAAATGTATTCGATGGGGTTGAGGTCAGGGCTCTGTGCAGGCCAGTCAGGTTCTTCCACTCTGACCTCTGCAAATAATTTTGTATGCAGCTCGCTTTATACATGGGGGCATTGTCATGCTGAAACAGGAAAGGGCCTTACTCAAACTGTTGCCACAAAGTTGGAAGCACAGAAGATTTCCCTTCACTGGAACTAAGGGGCCTAGACCGAAACATGAAAAACAGCACAAGACCATTATTTCTCCTCAAACGAACTTTACAGTTGGCACTATGCATTGGGGCAGGTAGCTTTCTCCTGTCATCCGCCAAGCTTGATTCGTCCGCCAGACTGCCATATGGTAAAATGTAATTCATCACTCCAGAGAACACGTTTCCACTGCTCCAGAGTCCAATGGCGGCAAGCTTTACTCCACTCCAGCTGATGCTTSGCATTGCACATGCTTATCTTAGGCTTGTGTGTGGCTGCTCGGCCATGGAAACCCATTTCATGAAGKTCCCGATGAACAGTTATTGTGCTGACGTTGCTTCCACAGGCAGTTTGGAACTCGGTAGTGAGTTCCATTCATCTCCAAAAACCCTAATGCAGTCTGACCAACTGACACACTCTGGAGCTGGATAGGAGGATTTTCCCCACCCTGAGAGAATACTAACAGTCTACCCTGAATGTAGAGTTTCCCCAGACACTTCAACCTGGGGCGGCAGGTAGCCTAGTGGTTAGAGCATTAGACTAGTAACCGAAAGGTTGCAAGATCGAATCCCTGAGCTGACAAGGTAAAAATCTGTCGTTCTGCCCCTGAACAAGGCAGTTAACCCACTATTCCTAGCCCGTCATTGAAAATAAGAATTTGTTCTTAACTGACTTGCCTAGTTAAATAAAGGTGAAATAAAAACCTGCCTGCGTTTTTTCCCACCATAGAAGTGATTTTTTTTTTGACCAGAGCTGGGGATGGTGAAGGGAAGGTTTCCTGTTTCAACAGCCAGAGTGTCTACAGGACAGTATGTGAACAATGGGAAAGGCATCAGTCTGGAGAAATGCTATGCTATGAGCAGCAGTGACTCTGTCCCCTCACCTTGGTGCTGGCCACTCCTATCTCTGGCCCAGCGTTGATGTGCACCCCACAGTCGGTCTCTCTGGAGATGGAGCTGCCCACTGTGTTGGTGACGCCCACCGTCAGGGCTCCTCTCTCCTTACAGTAGTGCAGGGCCATCAGGCTGTCTGCTGTCTCACCTGCACACAATGGTAGCAATGCAATCAGCACTCAGGATAAATACTATAAGAGGTTACCACTACCTGGACTATGTGTAGATCTTGCTTACAATATCAAGTTCTATAGACAGGAATACTGGATATCGTCAAACCTATACGTTCAGTATCAACACATGAAGTTAGCAGTATAGAGATGAAGGAATTGCTTTGGGTGCATTGGCATAGGGCTGAGCACTTACTTGAATGAGACATCGTTTGTACAAGACAAGCCGTATTGTGTACAGACAAAGACAGACACCGTGACAATGTTCAGGTCCCTGGAGAAAGAGACACTTCCAGATTACGCCGATCCTCCCACCTGATTGGCTGATGAAGAAGCAGACGTCGTCACGGAACACTGGTGTGTTTCTATCCAGGAAGTCGCTGGCCAGCTCCACCATAACAGGCAGCTCAGTCAGCTCCTCCAGTACCTGGCGAGTCTAGAGGGAAAGATTAGCACTGTTCATCAGCACTGGATCACACAAGACATCCACACTGAAAAACAGGTTTCCATGTACAACTCAGAGCAATAACTTACTTTTACGRCTCTGTTTGTATAGTTGTTTTTCCTATCTTGAAGCCTTAGGCTCTAGTCGACGCGATGTTATGCCAGTGACCTAATACTGCTGCCTTATAAGAGGGTATCTGGTACTCACCGCCACCCCAGCATGGTAACTGGTGCCACAGGCGATTAGGATGAGCCGTCGACACCTTTGTATCTCTTTAATATGATCCTTCAGTCCACCCAGGATTACTACAGACACAAACAGAAACAGCCAATCAAAATACAGTAATCAAATATCCCTTTCCTTGGTATGTATTCAGATTGAAGTTGATCATGAGGATACAACCTTGATGGGTATAATGACAGACATTGTGTATTACACTGGAACTGTCATCTCACCCGTGTTGTCATCAAAGTTGACCCTTCCTCTCATGGTGTTAACCACAGACTCTGGCTGTTCAAAGATCTCCTTCTGCATAAAGGAGCTGTAGTTACCTGAAAAGCGTTCCAAAAAACATTGGTTCAGACTCTTCAACAACATCACAAAAAAGATTTGTAAAGGTTACTGTTGCCACATAATGACTACTAAAGTAAGCCAGTCTGGAAACCATGTTGTTTTGCTGATCTAATTCAGCCTTTTATAGCTGTTGGGAGTTAAATAACACAGGAGATAAATGACAATGATCTTGTGTCTTTAAATGCAGACTTCCATCATCAGTCATGTCTTCACTAAATAAAATAAACAAGAGGCAACAGGGAAATGGCAGTTTCCTTGCACCACCCTGTGACAATGAAATACGAGAATGTTTTGCAGTCTGCTTTTGCGCTGACCGTAATTTAGGTCATGCAAATTAGGTTATTTCAGCAGAGCTCCTGGCATGGAGGCTTAGGAGAGAGAGGCAGGGGCTTAAATGACAGGACCTCAAAGGAATGTCTCCTGAAACTGACAGGTAGTGTATCAGCATCCTCTGCTGGAGACATGGAGAAGTGGGAGAAATCTGATTTTCAGGAGGAAAATCATCTCTTTACAGCAGAACGCTGAGAATTCAGATCTGACATGAATGCTTTAGTCACAGTCTACTACACAGGAAACTGATGTTTCCAAGCAGTGAGCTCAATATAGAAGTGCTCTCTTCGATGGAGCCAGGGTGTCTGAGCCCTTACCTTTGATGCAGGCCTCTTCCCTGGGGACCAGTCAGCCAGGAAGCCCCATAAACACCCAGCTGTGTGTGTGTGTGTGTGTGTGTGTGTGCCTCAGAGCCACCTCAGTAGTACAACAGATCTGAAACCTGCTGCTATTTACAGCTGCACAGTAAAAACAGGCTCCTGGACTAAAATTACAGGGCAGGATACTGAAACATTAGAATATGGTGGTATACGTGTACACATATGGCCTTAGATACTTGGTAGAGGCAGGGGAAATTGTGTGAGTGCTATGTGTTGCAATAACAAGCATTGTTGCTACATTATTACTGTAGAGTGCAGTAGAGGCCAAAGAAAATATCACCCTTGTATACTGTACAATTTGTGACTATTGACAATGATAATAATCAATTACAGACATTCTAGGGCTCTCATCAATTCCTCAGTAACACCATCGTCTTTACAGAGGGTGACCCATGACAGTGCTGTGCCCCCAGCCTCTACCCTCCACCTTCCCCTCACCCTTCATGATCTGCTGCAGCTCCATCTGCAGGGTCTGGATGGCGCGGGCAGGGTGGTCTCCGGCTGTACGCTTGATGCGGTGGATGGTGAGTCGTCCGTTCGTCACCGCTGCCACGTCATCATCCTCCAGGAAGATCACCCGGTTGGTGTGCTCAATCACCGCACTGCCATGACAACAGAGCAACAGTCAACACCACTTAGTTGTTATGCAAACGTGATGAAGTTGTTCATTCCCACTTTCCTAGGAGACCTTCACCAAACAATTGTCTCGACTGATTCTGAGGGTATTCTAAAATAAACCTAACAATGTATGAGTGGGATATCACTACTATAGAGTATAAGAGTGAGGAGTCTGACCTGGCATCAGAGGCAAAGTAGTACTCCACAGACTTCTTGTCCTCAGCGAAGAGTGTGTGGCAGGTGTCCTGCTCCATCCTGGGCAGGGTGGGGCAGCCCTTCTTGTCCTTACCGGCTGGGGACATACAATACGTTAGACACACAACAGCTGCTTATCTTCTTCCATTCTGACATTGAGAGCAGTTACTTTAATAACGTACATGATCGGTACAGGATAGGAATGTGATCTGTGGACAGCTTGTGGTCACTTTTCACCCCAATAAGCAGAGGACCTCCCCTCCTATTTACATAGAAACACAAACAATTACAATCATTACAGAAAATGAAAGATGCATCATGACTGGATAGTATTCCTTTACAATTCAAGGAGTAACTAGAAGTGTAGTAGCAGTGTACCGAGTGCCTACTGCCTCCCCAGGGTAATGGACACTCTTGAAGACCAGGACAAAAGCTCCCTCCTAAGAGATAAGATAGAACAGTGTTAATCACGAGACGGGTCACGAGACCTGATCTCTGGACAGTTTTAGGAGAAGCTCTGTAGAGGAACAGGCTCTTACCAGCTGCTGGGTCACTCTCTCCACCAGAGTAGCAAAGCTGAGGTCTTCACTCTCACGGTTGTCATACATGTACTTCACCAGCTTGGCAATGGTCTCTGTGTCTGTCTCGGACTCAAACTCATAACCCTTGCTCTCCTGTGGAATGGTATAATGTCAGTCATGGAAGTCTGATAACTCTTGCTGGTAGTCTTGATTAATGAAAGAAACAGACTGCTTTAGGCAAAACATGTAATATGTTGAAATGCTCTGCTCACCAGGAATTTCCGCAGGTCTTTGTAGTTTGTGATAATTCCATTATGAACGACAATGAACTCTAAAGAAAAAGGACGATACACACATACACTTTTTTAATAAAAACATCCCTATTTGGGCCTCCTGAGTGGCGCAGCGGTCTAAGGCACTGCATTGTGCTTCTACACCTGCATTGCTTGCTGTTTGGGGTTTTAGGCTGGGTTTCTGTACAGCACTTCGAGATATTAGCTGATGTACGAAGGGCTATATAAAATAAACTTGATTGATTGATTGGAGTGCTATAGGAGTCACTACAGACCTGGGTTCGGTCCCAGGCTGTATCACAACCGGCCGTGATCGTGAGTCCCATAGGGCGGTGCACAATTGGCCCAGCGACGTCAGGGTTAGGGGAGGGCTTTGCCGGGGGGCCTTACTTGGCTCATCGCGCTCTAGCGACTTCTTATGGCGGGCCAGGAGCCCGCAGGCGGACCTCGTCGTCAGTTGAGTAGTGTTTCCTCCGACACATTGGTGCGGCTGGCTTCCAGGTTAAGCGGGTGGGTGTTAAGAAGCGCGGTTTGGTGGGTCATGTTTTGGAGGACGCAAGACTTGACTTCCGCCTCCCGAGCCCATTGGGGAGTTGCAGCGATGAGACAAGACCGAAATTGGGGAGAAAAAGGGGGTAAAATACAATTTCAAAATAAATAAAAAATAAATCCCTATTTACTCTATATAGTCAGTCAATATCTAGCAGAATGTGTTGCCTACACCGAAGAGAGGCCTTCATTTTACTACAAGTTTAGGGGATGTCTGTAGTACTGACCGTTGCTCTTGTCAGACCTTTGTGGGTGGCTGTTGACAGGGCTGGGGGCACCATGGGTAGCCCAGCGAGTGTGGGCGATGCCAAGGTGGACATCAAACTCCACATCCATGTCCATGTCCTGCTGCTCTGTGGGACCAACACAAACACTGTTGAAAGGCAAGCTTCATAAATCAATTCAAATGCACCCTACATGAAGTAGGTTTGAGCCATTTTCATTGTACTGTATGCCTTCTATTCATTTCAGTCAAATCCACTTATCTAATCAGTAAACATTCTTACAAATGCTGACAACAGACATAAGCCGTCAAAGACACATAAAATGTAGACTTACTGGTGATCTCATCGTCAAGAGCCTTCACTTTTCCGCTCTGCTTGATCAGCTGAATAGACCGGGCATTGGCCTCCCATTCCTTACCGTTCCCTCCATCAATTCCAACACCTGGCAAGGAGAGAGAATTGTATTTCTACAGAGTACTCAAATATGCCTCTGTTGTGTGATTTTGTAAGTTATTTTACACATGCTACAGTCTGACAGCAGACAGAGCAGAAATGTAACTGTGATTAGATAGTCCTGCTCAAGACTAGGGCATACAGTGAAGCCAGCAGACAATCATTGTTTTTATCATTAGGAGAGAGAGAACAAAAACATGACTCCTATAGATAAGCAAGCAGAATAACTGATGCCTGCTAACGGGCCTACAGTGACAGGGAAAGGCAGCAGATAAACATGGAGACAGACGCAGCCAGTGTGTTGACACAAGCCGCCTCTATCAGCTCACCGGCAGAGTCGTAGCCACGGTACTCCAGACGGAGCAGGCCTTTGAGGAGGATCTCCAGGATCTCCCGGCGAGTCCGTGGCACATGGTAGTTCAGATAGGCAAAAATTCCTGACGGGAAGGAAGGAACATAGGAACAGATTTCWACTAGGGAACACAAACAAAATATACAGCAAAGGAATTTCACAKCTGTTTTAACGGATTAAGTGAACAAAGCCTAATACTGGTTTGCTTTTGGTGGTCTGTGATTAGGTCAATAAAACTAAAAACAATATGCATCCTTTCTTTTCAAATAGGAGTATTGTGTAGGAGACGCTGACGGTTCCATTGACTAGCTAGCCTAGCTGATTGTAATATGCAGGCTGTTCAATGACTGGCTRATTAAAATTCACAGCAACCTTAAAAACAACAACTACCCCAAGAATTTCCACAGGTGAAAACTTTCAAACATTAACGCAAGTAAAAAAAAAAAAATGTAAAAAAAAGAACAGCTATGGAGTCAGTCATGTTGTAGGAATTGCAGTTTAACATTGACCTGAAACTATGTATACATTGACAGTAAATCAACAAACAAGAACAGAAACCAGTCAGACTTGTTCAACCTCTTGTGGATTGGGGTGGCGTTTCAGGACTGGTAGTTGGGCCTAATTGGAAACAGTTGTGTGTGGAACTACACAGTAGTTCACACACCCATCAGTTGCTGAGGGCACAGCCTGCCCTGGATGTTAGGCTACCAGACAGGTTTTACATGGGAAGTCACCTTGAGACGTGGGAGACTCAGTGGAAAGTGGAACAGGGCGTTCTAGTGTTGGGGCAATATGTTGACAGAAGGACCAGGTGCAGGGTACGACACTACTATTACACAGGAGCTGATCTAGGTTATGCTTCTGTGAAGTTTAGAACTCATCTGAAAGGAATATGATACCAATTGAAAACAGTGACATTTATTCCAAAAATGACAGGATGAAAAGAGATTTGCCTACATATGCCTATTTGTGCCCAGCCCCATTGCCATCAATGGTTTAAACAAACCAGTCAAATACAACTAGCCTAAATTATGAAAGCAAAGAGACAGTAGCTATTATTTAGGCTAATACAACATTATGACATAAATTCCCAATAAGATGAGGATATAGAGGGGCTGTGATAAAATAAAGAGTGACTATGTACCGAGAAGTGCCATGGAAGCAGTGCAACAGAGCATCCATTGAAAGCAGCTGGGCACAGGGCGACAGAGGAAGGTAGCAGGGGGGTGAATGGGCAAGGCAAGGTGGGAGCACACAAGGCTCAGCTTTGTTTAGAACGAGGGTTACCTAGCATAGAGTAGGATAAATAAGGAGCCCTCATAACATCTCAGTGCATGTCAGTCTTATCATTATTCCTTCCTTAGGAATTAGTCTGCAGCAGATCAGTATGAGGAGTATCAATTTTGGGCATTTTTGTCCTTACTCAGATACAAGTGACACAGAGAAGACAGTGTTCCTTCTTTACTAACATATTTAATAGTGCCAAGTGTCCCCCCACCCCCAAAAGTGAATGAATCAAATMATGTATACTGGTTGGCTATTCAAAACACAACTGTGTGCTTCAGGAACCAGGTGTAGAGTCAGCAGATGAGAGGTGAAGAGTGGAGAACTAATCCATCACCATTCAGACACTGACAGGTTCAAAAATAAACATAGTTTAACTACCTATAATTTTGTATCACCCTAATGACCTCGTAACTCATTCGAATCAATGTGGGATCATCACTGTAGAACTGGCATTTAGACTATCATCAGTTTCAGCGTTGATCTATTWATTCTAGCAATCGAATGAATGAAACAGTACGACTTGCGCAATGCGCGCGTTCTGTCTCATCAGACAAAACCAAGCTAGTTTGTAAACTGGTGAAAAMGTAGCTAATAAATCCTAGTATAGAGCCTATTAAAACATGACGACATCATACCAAACTGTAACATCAATGACAGGAATTATGGAGCGATAACACAGCGTCAATCAAGTAGRTAGCAATGGATTATATGGGTGTGTAGCACGCTGCTAATAAACATCAACACGCTTAGCCGCCCTCAATTTGTCTGATAACATTGTTAGCTGTAAAACATTATCTATGGATCCGATAGCCAATTTACAAGCTCATTTAAAAAATATTAAATAAATCATTTTATCGGTTAACTTGTTTCGTCTGGCAAGGGTTTCCACTAGATAACACAGCCAAAGTCAAATTGGGATATATGGTAAAAAATGTAAGGTTAAGGTTATAACGTTAGTAGCTTTCTCTTGATTTGAGATGGAAGCTGATGTGTCCACATTAGCTAGCTACAAATACTGACACATACTTCTCCAAAACCAGTTGTGTTAATCTCACAACTACTTACAATTTCCATAATCTTTGTAAATTGTTGCAAATCTACAATTATTAAATGTATTCTCATTAAATACTCACCACACATGTCTACGCCTCGATTGCCAACTACAGCTAACTGTGACTCAGTTCCTCATCTAACGATGACAGTCATGGAGAGTCCCGCCCCCCTAAAATTCTATTGAATGGGAACCAAGTTTCCCCTCAGTTCGCTTCTCCTATTGGTGCAACGGCTGTCACTCTTTCTTCTTACCTGCCAACACAGACAGCCCTGACGTGGCAGCAGGATGCAGATATCCGTATGCACTAGAGGGGATGGAAAGCAAATCTGTAAAGTGTCAACCAACCAATATTTATTCAGAGTTTATGATAAAATGTATGTAGGTCTTTGTCAGTATATTCGTTTATTACTTTATATCTGCCTAATTTTAAAGATGTATTATACAGGACACMCTCCGCCATTTCCTGGTTGCAAACATTGTAATAGTTGGCTTAATTTCCGTTTATGTGACAAAACAAGCAAGTATAGTGTAGAAAATCACTGTACCATCTAAACCGTCGTGAACTGTCTTTTCAATTACAATTTTTTTTCCCTGTTTGAAACTGGTGTACAAAACCAAAAGTAAAATAGGGCGCAAAAACTATATTTTTATTTAACCTTTATTTAAATAGGCAAAAAACCTAAACGTAAAAAGCGTAGAAATAGTGCACATAAAACAGATTTACCAATTCTCGGACTTGCTTTCAGTGAGCATGGTTACAGTACACAATAATACAATTATTGTGGATAGTCAGATTATATAATAGTTCGTTTAAAACGTTTACATGCTTTGCAATAACGATTTCCCTAATAATCCTGTTTAACGTTCAATCACAATTACCATGTTATTTTTGCGCGGACTATTTGATTCTGAGTTTGGACATATACAGTTTGTTTGTGAAGACTATTTCTAAGATGCATACATGTTMTTCCTTACTCTAATACCGGTGCTAGCACATGTGCAGATCAAATACACCGCTGGAACGCGGATTAGACTGTTTACATGTCTTTACAATTCCCAATTTCGCAAGAGTGGTGCGTGGGTAAAATCACCMGGGAAGCCAAMCCAGGAAYAAAAWTCAATATTAGAACCTGTGTTGTGATATTTGCATTGTTTGATCTGTAACCTGTTCGTTCATATGCCTTGCCACCGTGATATATAGGCATAAAAGTGCATTTATGCTTGATCCGAGAATATGATAGAAGGCTCCTTAAGGAGYGTGTGACTCAAAAGCAGAGTCTCCGGAGGGATGAAGAAGCCAAATCGAGCTCCTTACCGCCTCCCAAATTTTGTAACATTGAAAGGAGCTGCATAATCAGTCTGACATCTGCATTTGGCCTCTGCAGAAGCCAGGGCATTCATACTTCTTGGCTTCACAGAGCAGTGCAGAGCTGTTGTGAATTTAGTTGTCAAGGAAGTGAGCTTGTGTTTATACAGGGCCTCCTGCCCCCACCTACGTCAACCAATCATGTCAATACTGAGCTATACAGCATAATTTAGCTTATTCATCATTCATTGGGTTTATTTCATTTTTACAGGGACAGTGCACATTAATCAACGTTTCAGTAAAAGTGCCGGTTTTAGCCAGCCGGCTAATTTTCAACCGCAGTCCCTGGGCAGGTTATTAAAAACAATTAGATATAGACAATYTAGACAATCATTGAGCAGTGAGCACACGCAGAGCAACATAGGACAAGCAAGACATAGCATACAGACAGAGCAACATAGAACAAAAAGCACCAAGACAAAATTAATAAAAGCAACAAAGTGTTTCCACACCTCACAAGCTACAGACAACAGACAACATGGAAAGCGGCAATACACAGCTAGGGATTATGTTCACAWATCTGATTGACCTTTAGCCATGTCTTCATGCATTTTGTGAAAGTGTGATATGTGGTGCAGTTATGTGTGTCTGATGGCAGTGTATTCCAGACATGGGAGGCTCTCACAGAGAAAGCGCATTTACTAAAGGTGCTTTTCCTTAAGGGAACTATACAGTCACCTCTCATGGCAGACCTTGTGGATCTGCTGCCATATGTTTGGGTTTTCTGTTCAACAAAAATACTGAGTGGAGGGGGAGCCAGGCCATTTAGGATCTTGAATACAAGACATGCGTCGGTGTATTGCACAAGATTTTCCCAACTCAGGAGCTCATGCTTTCTGAGGATGTAACAGTGATGATGGCTATTGGGCTTCCTATCAAGCACTTTGWGAGCCTGTTTGTAGACAGACTYAATAGGTTTTAATGTTGTACAGCAAGCTTGGGCCCAACTGGTCAAGCAGTATGTTAAGTGTGGGAGTATCATAGATTTGAAGTACAGTTTTGCTACCTCTGTAGTCAAACAATTTCGTATAAATCGGAAATTAGCTAGGTTGAATTTGGTTATTTGAATTACCTTTTTCACATGCTTTTTAAAAGAGAGGTTGGAATCAAGTATGATGCRAAGGTACTTAAAATCYGATACCACCTGGAGCTTCTSCCCTGACACATAGACATCTGGCTCAGTAGCATCTGTTGCCCTCTTTGTGAAGAACATGCAAACAGTTTTRTTCACATTGAGATGCAAACACGAGTCACTGAGCCACTTTGTAACCTGGACCATTACAGTAGTGAGTTKTTGTGCAGCTTGTTGTTTGCTCTTTGCATGCCCATATATCACTGTATCATCTGCATACATTTGAACTTCAGACCCAGTACAGACAGAAGGCATATCTTTAATGTACAGGCTGAACAGGAGGGGCCCCAGTATTGACCCTTGGGGCACGCCCACATCATAGCTAAGAGTGGGCGACAGCTCATTGCTCACTCTGACACACTGAGTTCTGCCTTCAAGGTATGATTTCATCCATCTCAAGGCATCGGGGGAAAAGTTGAACTTGGGCAATTTTGTGATGAAAATATCATGGTTAACAGTATCAAAAGCCTTCCTTAGGTCCAGAAACACAACCCCAACAACGCCCCTTTTGTCCATCTTGGACTTCACATTTTCCAGAAGAAAGCAGTTGGCCGTTTCTGTGGAGTGTTTCGCTCTGAAGTCAAACTGCATGGAGTGTAATGTGAAGGGGCTGTTGTTGAGGTGGGCAATCAGTTGTTCTGCTACACACTTTTCAACAACCTTTGACACCACAGGTAGTATACTAATGGGCCTGTAGTTACTCACGTCAGCAGGGTCGCCCGATTTATAGATGGTCGTTATTATGGCCGATTTCCATACCCTTGGAAACACCCCCAGACCAATAGATGTGTTGGTGACCTTAGTAATGGRGCCAATGAGTGACTCTTTGTAGTTTTTAAGAAAGGTAGAGACCAGCCCAAACACATCTTTGGCTTTAGAGTTCTTTAGTGAGCTAATCACCTTGTTCACCTTTGACTCAGAAACCTCCCTTATGATGAAGACAGGTTGAGCGTCATTCACTAGCACTGAGCRCAAMAAACCAMTGGAGGGGTTCTGTGTCAGTACCCTGACYGAGTCAATAAAGTAGGAATTGAAGGCTATTGCTATTTCGACTGCATCCTGTGTTAGATTGTTATTCACCATGATTTCTAGTCTTTTTGCAGTGTTACTATGGTCTTTCKCTGTTAACTTTTTTAGAMTCTCCCAGATKAATTTAGAATTTCCCTTTGCTTCACCAATTATGTTAATAAAAAGTTTGCCTTGGCCTGTCTGATTTCTTTCATCACCTTATTTCTCAACATGGTAAACCTACATCTGTCATGCTCTAATTTGGATCTTAGGGCTATTTTTAGAGCATAATCTCGTTCTTTCATCAATTTCCAGATTCAAGGAAGAGGAAAGGAAGAGTGCTCTTTTGGCCAGGTTTGGATTTGATTTTCTTTAGGAAACCATTTATTGTAGTCTGGATTGTGGATAGAAAAACCTGACTATCAGCTTCCACGTCTGTATAGGACAAGAGATCATTCCAGTTAATTCCCTTAATTGCGTTTTCAAAATAGTTTAATTCACTCTTAGGTATTCTTAGTTGATCCGGCTTTCTAACAGTAGAGGTTAAACCTGCTCTTAGACAGCTTTCTGGCTAAAAGTGTCAGATTATGATCAGATAGCCCAGTAACCATATTGAATGATTTAGTCACTCTCTCTGGTTTATTACTGAACACCAAATCAATCTGTGTTTTAGAGCAACAAGTCACCCTGGTTGGCCCTTTAACTAGCTGTGTAAGGTCAAAGGTAATAGTGATCCGTTTGAGGGTTTTTCTACAAGACTTGTCTTCATAATTAATGTTAAAATCTCCCATTAAGATGAACTCTTTCCCAAAATCACATTCCCTAAGCATGTTATTAAACTGATCAAAAAACACACTTTTGGTGGAAGGTGGCCTATACATACCAATAAGGGTAAAAGACAGTGTAACATTCAGGCCAATACATTCTAGTTCATTATCACATGACCACTCAATTTGTTTACATCGGATATGTTCTTTAATGTAAATCATCATACCCCCTCCTCTTCCTTCAATTCTGTCTCTCCTGAAAACATTGTAGCCAGGCACAATCAAAGCAGCATATGGAGAGTTTTTATGGAGCCATGTCTCTGAGAGGCAGAGGAAGTCAAGGTTGGAGTCTGATAGTGGATGTTGATCACTTTTTGGAATGACACTACGAATGTTCAAGTGCCCCCCTAGTAGTCCCTTGGGTTTAGCTCGTGGGTCCCAGATGACTCAAGAGTGATTGACACATTGAAAAAAGTAACATTTTCTGTATTTTCTGATGGCTGGCTTTAGGCCGTTTTGTTTAGTTTTTATTAGGTGCAGTTCGGGAGCGCAATTAACAATCCCTCCCGCCTGCACTGGATGCGGGGAACTAATTAAAACAGCTTGCATACCAGAAGCAGAGTCAGGGATTGCATATAGCGACTTGGGTATGTTTGAAGAGTCAACATCTATCCTGGAGCCGGGTGAGTCGAGAGAAACCATGGGACCATAGCACTCACCCACTTCCACAGCGGCGACATCATTAACGTTTGTTTCATTCATGTGACCGACTTATACTGGGTCATGCAGACCAATACCTCACAAGGCTTCTTCTCTCTAAGGTGAGACCTTGAAACTGAGATATCTTTCGTTCTCAAAACAAGGTTCTGGATGTACTGCCAAATTGCAGATAGAAAAGCACAAACATAACATTTTCCATCACACAATGTGTATGGACACAACTCACATGCTCCAAATAAGACCCTTTTTGCTCAGTTTACCAGAAAATTACAGGATTTATGCAACAAATACTCAGAGGCTGATCGTTTTTCTCCTAGAATGAGTCAACGCTCCCAAAAAAGAAATATCATAACATTGTTATGCAAGGAACTCTCTGTTGACGATGCCTGGRGTTATTTCAATCRGGATGCAAAGGGCTATACCTGGACCAACAAAACTATGTCACAAAAATCTAGATTAMATTTATTCCTAATTTCCCCCTTTTTGTTACAATTCGTTATAGATGTAGATCATCAGTTGGCTCCCTTTTCTGATCATCATTTGATTTCTTTGAATTTACAAGCTGCTAAAAAAATCAAAGGGTATTCGAGGATATTGGAAATTAAACAACACACTTGTTAAAGATCCTATTGTCATTGGAAACATCAAATTGTTAGCCAAAGATATTGTTTTGCAAGAAAAAACTTGGGTCATGGAAGTAGATGAGAATTCTTCAAATATAAAGTCAGAGTTGTAGTCATTAAACCATCCAAAGAGCTGGAGCACCTGAAGAACCTTAGAGAAAAACATTTGATGAGCAAGCTTGACAGCTTRCTGAAGAAAGATATTCTATCTCAAYAAGTCTGTATTTAAATCTTTACAACTAGAATAATATCAGTTTTACACAAATCTGGCAAATGGTGCCTTTGTCAGATCAAGAGCAAAATTGATTGAAGAGTGGAAAAGAAACACCAGTTATTTCTTTGCGCTTGAAAAGAGAATATACAAAAGAAAATATATAACGGCACTCAAACTTAATGATGTAATATGCAAAGATCCCATTACAATATCAACATTTGTCAGTTCCTTTTCTGAAATCCTTTACAACTCACAATTTCAGGAAGATTGTTGTGAAAGCTACATTTGCCACATTCAGAATTATTTCCCTGTGATTGGGGAGGATTTCCCATCAGTTTGTGAATCACCTGTGTCAATCAAGGAAATGAGAGAGGCTCTGAATTCAATGAAAACATGGAAATCACCTGGCCCTGATGGTCTGTCAGTTGAATTCTTTTTATTTATTTATTTAACCTTTATTTAACCAGGTAGGCAAGTTGAGAACAAGTTCTCATTTACAATTGCGACCTGGCCAAGATAAAGCAAAGCAGTTCGACACATACAACAACAAAGAGTTACACATGGAGTAAAACAAACATACAGTCAATAATACAGTAGAAAAATAAGTATATACAATGTGAGCAAATGAGGTGAGATAAGGGAGGTAAAGGCAAAAAAAAGGCCATGGTGGCGAAGTAAATACAATATAGCAAGTAAAACACTGGAATGGTAGATTTGCAGTGGAAGAATGTGCAAAGTAGAGATTAAATGAATGGGGTTGCAAAGGAGCAAAATAAATAAATAAATACAGTAGGGGGAGAGGTAGTGTTTGGTGCTATAATTAAGATGGGCTTAACTGATAAGACAGCGGTAATGTTCAGTGCAGTAATCTGTGAGCTTGCTCTGACACGCTGGTCTTAAAGCTAGTGAGGGAGAATAAGTGTTTCCAGTTTCAGAGATTTTTGTAGTTCATTCCAGTCATGGCAGCAGAGAACTGAAGGAGAGGCGGCCAAAGGAAGAATTGGTTTTGGGGTGACCAGAGCGAGTATAGCCTGCTGGAGCGCGTGCTACAGGTGGGTGCTGCTATGGTGACCAGCGAGCTGAGATAAGGGGGTACTTACGCCTAGCAGGGTCTTGTAGATGACTTGGAGCCAGTGGGTTTGGCGACGAGATGAAGACTACGAGGCCAGCCAACGAGAGCGTACAGGTCGCAGTGGTGGGTAGTATATGGGGCTTTAGTGACACAAACGGATGCACTGTGATAGACTGCATCCAATTTATATGAGTAGAGGTTTGAGCTATTTTGTAAATGACATACCGAAGTCGAGGATCAAGTAGGATGGTCAGTTTTACAAGGGTATGTTTGGCAGCATGAGTGAAGGACTGCTTTGTTGCGAAATAGGAAGCCATTTCTAGATTTAACTTTGGATTGGAATTGTTTGATGTGAGTCTGGAAGGAGAGTTTACAGTCTAACCAGACACCTAGGTATGTTGTAGTTAGTCACCATATTCTAAGTTCAGAACGTGCCAGAGTAGTGATGCTGGGACGGCGGGCAGGGTGCAGGCAGCGATCGCGTGAAGAGCAGCTTTAAGATGTTGGTATGGATTGAAGCTCGGTCTCGAGGTTGGTTAAGCACATGTGTCAAAGAAGGGCAGAAGTATCCAGTTAATCGGTGTCCGTCTGCGTAGGAGTGGATCAGAGACATCACCACAGCAAGACGACATCATTGATGTATAACAGAGAAGAGAGGTCGGTTTAAGAATTGAACCTGTTGGCACCCCCATAGAGACTGCTAGAGGCCGCAACAGCGCCTCCGAGTTTGACAATTCTATAGACGTTTTGGGAAGTTAACTAGTAATACCTATTTTTTGGTTTTCAAGATGTCAATCAAATCAAGTGTGATTTATATGTTCACCCATAGCAGGATATCTCGGAAAGTGCTGTACAGACACCCAGCCTAAAACCCCAAACAGCAAAAGCAATGCAGGTGCTAGAAGCACGGTGGCTAGAAAAACTTCCCTAGAAAGGCCAAAAACCCTAGGAAGAAAAACCTAGAGAGGAACCAGCTATGAGGGGTGGCCCAGTCCTTCTTCTGGCTGTGCTGGGTGAGAGATTATAACAAGAACTGATGCCAAGATGTTCAAAATGTTCATAAAGTGACAACGCATGGTCAAATAATAATCATGAATTAATTTTCAGTTTGGCTTTTCAATAAGCCGATCATCAAAGAGTTCGAGAAATAGCAGGTCCGGACAGGTGGCGGAGGGGTGGTCCATAACCGCAGGCAGAACAGCTGAAACTGGAATAGCAGACAAGGCCAGCGTGACTGGCGGACAAGCAAGGAGCCATCACGCCCGGCAGCCCGACGCACGGCTTCCCAGGGCCTCAGGTCCTCCGAGAGAGAGAAAGAAGAGAGGAGGAGGAGATATTAGAGAGAGCCCAAGATTTTCAAAATGTTCATAAATGACAAAGCATGGTCCAAATTAATAATCAGGAATAAAAGGTCAGTTGCTTTTCATAGCCGATCATTAGAGGTGAACAGGTAGGGGTTCCATAACAGCAGGCCAGAACAGTTGAAACTGGAAACAGCAGCAAGGCCAGGTGGACTGGGACAGCAAGGGCAAGTCATATGCCCGGTTTGCCAGCCGTGACGAAATGTCCTAGGGCTCAGGTTCTCCGAGGACGAGAGAAAGAAAGAGGAGGAACGAAGAGAATTTTAGAGAGAGCATACTTAATCACACAGGACACTGGATAAGATAGGAGAATTACTCCAGGTAAACCAACTGACCCTAGCCCCCCGACACATAAACTACTGCAGCATAAATACTGGAGGCTGAGACAGGAAGGGTCAGGAGACACTGTGGCCCCATCCGATGATACCCCCGGACAGGGCCAAAAAGATTGCAAGATTGCATTGAAAAGGGTGAAATGGTCTCCACCATGAAACAGGGCCTTATTTCACTGATTCCGAAGCCTGATAGAGTCCCTTCTCTTATCGACAATTGGAGACCAATTACTTTATTCAATACTGATTACAAATTGATTGCTCTGGTTTATGCCAAAATATTAAAGAATAATAGATACCATTTTAAAAGATACTCAAACAGGCTTTATGAAGGGCCATCACATAAGTTTCAACATTCGTTTCGCCTTGGACCTTTTCGATTKTTCAGATGCTGACTTATTTTTAGACTTCAATTGAACATTCATTTCTCTTTTGGTCTCAAACTTTTTGGTTTCYGTGAAAATTTTATCAAAGTCATTCGCATGTTGAACAGATATAAATAGTTCTGTGATACTTAACCTTAATACATCCAAAAGATTCTGTATCAACAGAAGTGTCTGACAGGGATGCCCAATTCTGTCATATTATTCAATTTGGTAGTGGAACTTCTATCTTTAGATATTCTGAATAATGCAAATCTGCATGTTATTTTATTTTTTTTTTTTACAGAAATATGAAAATATCCCAACTGGCTCACAATACTACTCTTTTTTTAAAAGACAAAGACCAGGTCGCGCATGCCCTTAATGCGATCACTACATTCACTATTGCGTCTGGATTCAAACTGAATATTTCTAAATGTGAAATCTTACGTTTATATGACTGATAAAGAAATATAAAATATTCCTGTAAAGGACTGTTAAATATTTAGGAATACATCTATCAAAAAAACACTTAGACAACATATGAARTTCTCTCCTAAAATTAAGAAAACTAAGATCTGAAGGTCTGGAAGTGTTGGATTTTGTTGACAAATAACACTTTCAAGATCAATTGGTTGAAAATATGTTTGGTCAATACAGAATCAATTTGGTATTTAATTCCAAACAATGTGTTTAATAAATTTGGAGGTCTTCAATTTATTATGAAATTTATGTAATTATATTCCTGAAAGATMASCTGCTAAATTGGCTAGGTTTCACCAACACGCTTTAATGTCCTGTAAAATATGTTTCATGCACAACTTTTCCCCAGATAAAGCTCTTTTGTGGAATAATTCAGACAAAACTGTAAGGAATAAGTCATTGTTCTAGCCTAACTGGCATGAGAGGAATTTTAACTTTGTTCTTGATGTTTTCAACAACAGGGGTAATATTATTTCATATACACTGCTCAAAAAAATAAAGGGAACACTTAAACAACACAATGTAACTCCAAGTCAATCACACTTCTTGAAATCAAACTCGTCCACTACGGAAGCAACACTGATTTACAATAAATTTCACATGCTGTTGTGCAAATGGAATAGACAAAAGGTGGAAATTATAGGCAATTAGCAAGACACCCCCAATAAAGGAGTGGTTCTGCAGGTGGTGACCACAGACCACTTCTCAGTTCCTATGCTTCCTGGCTGATGTTTTGGTCACTTTTGAATGCTGGCGGTGCTTTCACTCTAGTGGTAGCAATGAGACGGAGTCTACAACCCACACAAGGGGCTCAGGTAGTGCAGCTCATCCAGGATGGCACATCAATGCGAGCTGTGGCAAGAAGGTTTGCTGTGTCTGTCAGCGTAGTGTCCAGAGCATGGAGGCGCTACCAGGAGACAGCCAGAGGTAGCCTGACTGCCATTAGGTACCGAGATGAGATCCTCAGACCCCTTGTGACCATATGCTGACACATGCACATTTGTCCTGCTGGAGGTCATTTTGCAGGGCCTGGCAGTGCTCCTCCTTGCACAAAGGCGGAGGTAGCGGTCCTGCTGCTGGGTTGTTGCTCCTACGGCCTCCTCCACGTCTCCTATGTACTGCCTGTCTCCTGGTAGCGCCTCCATGCTCTTGACACTACGCTGACAGACACAGCAAACCTTCTTGCCACAGCTCGCAATGTGCCATCCTGGATGAGCTGCACTACCTATGTCACTGCGTCACTGTTCTGACGAAACCAAGGTTGAAATCTTTGGCCTGAATGCCAACCTGTCACATCTGGAGGAAACCTGGCACCATCCCTACAGTGAAGCACGGTGGCTGCAGCATCATGCTGTGGGGATGTTTTTCAGTGGCAGGGACTGGGAAACTAGTCAGGATCGAGGGAAAGATGAATMGAGCAAAGTACAGAGAGCTCKTTGATGAAAACCTGCTCCAGAGCGCTCAGGACCTCAGACTGGGGCGAAGAGTCACCTTCCAACAGGACAACGGCCCTAAGCACACAGCCAAGACAATGCAGGAGTGGCTTCGGGACAAATCTCTGAATGTCCTTGAGTGGCCCAGCCAAAGCCCAGTCTTGAACCCGATCGAACATCTCTGGAGAGACCTGAAAATAGCTGTGCACCCCATCCAACCTGACAGAGCTTGAGAGAATCTGCAGAGAAGAATGGGAGAAACTCCCAAAATACAGGTGTGCCAAGCTTGTAGCATCGTACCCAAGAAGACTCGATGCTGTAATCGCTGCCAAAGGTTCTTCAACAAAGTACTGAGTAAAGGGTCTGAATACTTATGTAAATGTGATAGTTTTTTATATTTAATAAGTTAGCAACAATTTTATAAAAAACTGTTTTGCCTTGTCATTATGGAGGTTGTGTGTAAATTGATGAGGGAAAAAATTATTCATTCATTTTTAGAATGAATAAGGCTGTAATGTAATAAAATGTGGAAAAAGTCAAGGGGTCTGAATACTTTCCGAAGGCACTGTATGAATTTATAGTAGGATCGGAATCGCCGTTATAATCATTGGCCAGTATGGAGAATTAAGAAAAAAGTCTAAATCCCTATCTCCATCCATGGCTAATTTATGAAAGGGACTATTTTAGCTAGCTAYCTACCCACAGGAGGATGACGAGACGCAACAATTCAAGATTTTTATTTTTTGATGAGACAGGACCATTCACAGCGGAGCGCACTCAGCTTAGCTCAACACTAATTGGCTATTTTATATATATTTTTTATCAAGGGAGGCCAAATGCTCGCTGGCTTCCCTTGTTTTCAATGCTACGGCGGCAACAATGTCACACTCTTTTTGACCAGACAGCATCAGATAGATGAGCTACACATACTGAGAAAGAGGGGCGCTGTTTCGCTCGCATGCTTTCTCTGGTGAGATACAGTCAGCCTTTTGTGAATTGAATGAAATTCATGAGAAACAGAGACAAAAGACAGAAAAAAATAATACTTGGTAAATTCTTTGGGGAAAATTAGCTTCCCTTGGCATCCATGAATASACGCCACTGCTAATTCATTCAAGTACTCAGAAAACCAGATGTTTTAATAGGCATATGCTTTGTTTCTGACCTTATGCCGATTAAGATAAGCAGAGTAAGGTGTTTACATGACTATTTCCATACTCTGTCTACTGCCATAATCAGTTTAATATGAAATGATTAATGTGCATGTAAACATACTCAGAGAATGACCGATCTAAAAATCTAATTTTTATGTGAATTTGGTTGGATCGCCCAAAAGTTACATAACAGATAGTTGACTACACAGAGATGAGGGATTGGAGACAAAAAAACACACAAATTTATAAATTATGTGTCTTTAATTACTTATTTAAATGTACAATAATAGTAACAGACTTAGAAAGCAATGCAAACTCAAGCTTTCCTCCAGACCATAGTGGCAAAAGGAGTATCCTCTATCCGTGCAACATGTGCACTTTTTCCAGTCAGATTGACAAAGGATTTAGTTGCCAATATTCAGGGAATTCTATAATATAGTTACACTTAATTCAATGTACTTTATTTTATTTACATTATACAGTGTGCACATGTGTTGTATATAGATGGAGTTGTTTTTTTAATAACCAATACTTACTGAGTTATATGGTGTGATAATATGAGATACTGCAATAAATACATTGTCAGACAAAAGTTAATGGACTCCATCAGCCTGGAATCCTTCCAAAGCAAACAGCAGGACAAGGACACTACTTCAGACAAGGTGGGGTCCCCTCTTACACACTGAGTCCCATAGCCAGAAAGGTTGACAGCTGACAATCTCTGGGAACTTATGAAGTCCAATGACAATTCTCTCAAAATAACAGCGAAGTTCTTCCTTCGTCACTGCTGTGCTTTAGACACGCCTCTACGATGCGGATTTATCAGCTATACTGGAGTCAGGAGTGGCTGCAGGAGGGGAGAGGGTAAGAGGAATGTCTATAGGGTCTGAGTAGTTTCCATTGGACTCAGCCTTGGGCAACCTCTTCTTGCTCATCCTTCACCTGGGAAAGTACATGACACGTTAGGTTCGTCTTGTGAAATCGAGAACTAGACCTACAGGCAACCATCTCAAATTCTGCACGTTCTTTTGTACAGGGTACAAACCTGCTCCACCCCTTCCACTTCAGGGACATAGAACTGCAACATATTCTGGATGCCACTCTTCAGAGTGACCATGGAGCTGGGGCAACTGGTGCAGGAGCCCTGCAGCTTCAGCTTTACAATGCCATCCTCAAAGCCACAATACAGGACATCTCCACCATCCTCCTGCACTGTGGGCCTGGGGGAAGCCACATGAGTTAAGAATCTAATACATACTGATACTGCATTGAGCAGAGAGACACTTCTGATAACAGGGAGGGAGATATCAGCTAAAGGCTATGTATAACTACAGTAATGATACCTGATTCGGGTGTCCAGAAGCTCTTTGATCATAGCAATCACCTCATCATCATCATCAGATGGTGCTGTAAAGACAAAAGGAACAGTTCATGCAAAAATATGCTTACATTACTTAACATTTAACACAGGAAATAAACCATAAACCAAATGCAACCATCTTTAATATAATAGGTAGCCCTTTCCATTCACAGCCCGTAATTTGTATACAGGTTGAAAATGGCAGATTGTCATCGATATGCCACTAATTTCGACGCCAAAAACACCAAAACGCTCTATTTTCATGTCATCCAACACATGTAAATGCCTGGAGTTTGCTTAACTGCACTTGGATTGGAACTGGTGGTTTGGTCAGATGACATGAAAATAGAGCTCTTTGACCACACACACCAGTGGTGGGTTAGGCATCAAAATAATAATGCAGGAGCAGAAAATAACCCCACAACTACTGTAAAATATGGTGGTGGATCTTTTCTGTTATGGGGCTATTTTGCGTCCACTGGTCCTGGATCCCTTGTTAAGGTCAACGGCATCGTGAACTTACCCAGCGGCCACCTTTGCCAGGAGGTGGAAACCTGGATATTCCAGCAAGACCAAYCAAATATCAAAATCCACAAAGAAATGGTTAATTGCCCCCCCAAAAAATCTAAATTTTGCAATGACAATCTCCGGACTTTAAAACCTGTGGTTTGCATCGAAGAGGGCAGTTCTTATGCCCGGATATCAAGAATCTGGAAGGATACAGTATGGAGGAATGGTCTAAAAAGGTTCAGTGCGGTTTATCTCGTTGTTGAGGTATGTTATAACTATATGAAGAATGTCATGTTAACCCCCGAGCCAAAGGTGCCTATTCCTAATAATACATTTTCAGGACCACGGAGTGCGACTGCAAGCAAGTGCGGGAGAAACCGCTCAGAGTTCAAAAGACCAGTATTCACGCTAACCTGTTCCAACTGGACAGGATTTAGAACTGAACTGCGCCGAGCTCCCCACCAAAGCTTTTAACGAGCAATTTCAATACATTTGTGCTGGGCTACAGGTGCCATGTCTAACTTGTGTTTGGCCTGGCAGGAGCAGACCTGCAAGGGCAAAATAATGGCATTTTCATTATTGGTCCACTTCCACTTCTCCTAAATTTAAGATTTGAAAAACAATAGGGAATAAAACCTGATTTATTTTAAACTGCAAGTAATACTTTGGGACTCCTGATTATACACCACAAGTTGATGCCAAAACCCATGAGGAAAGGATTCCTCAAAGAAAATGACAAGAAAAATTGATACTGAGGATTATATTGGAAACGTGGAGTTGACCAGGAGAAACAATGAGGGAACTTGCACGATTGAAACAGAGTCGGGGAACGACAAGGCTGTTGAACAGAATTGATCAGGTACTGGGAGAGGAAAACCCTGATGTGAATATCTTGGAGGAATGTATGGAACAACTCATTGCAAAGGAACAAACATTGAATGAGATTGACTGGAACGCTGAAAATGAAACTCCCATGGATAGCTTGAACAAAGTAGTGAATACTGCAATGGGTTTTGCAGTATTCACTACTTTTTGACTGGTACTGTCATTTATAAAACCAGGCACATTTAACAGTTAGGCTATTGATTATACACCTAATTAAGTTGGGGTATCCTCTCTCCTCACTTTTCTTAGACAATTAAAGCAAGGACTGTTTTCTCGTCTCCTAACTCTGCTGCTGCCTCACTGCATTTTTCTCAACACCAATATGCTGGTTAACACATAGCAACATGGTCTAGGAAAAGGTGCCAGTTCAATAGCGCACTGATGTGTTTCAGAACCACGGACAGTGACCACTATCCAACAAAGGAGAACGCACATTTGTTAAACATTTTTTATTTTTTTATTAGTGTTGCACCATTGTTCTTATGTAATAACCATATACAATTTCAGTAGCACGTCTTAGAGCGATGGTCTGTGCCATCCCCACGGCCTCCACTATGGATTAGTCCACTCAGACAGGCGCGAATCAGACGGGTGTTTTTGCTACTGCTCAACTAAATAAACCTGTCGACCAACAGCCTATCGACTAAATGAGGTTAGCTTACCACGACGATATCGAATGTTCCTGAGTGGCCTAATTATAGTTGACTTAAAATCGGCTTGAAAATCTATGGCAAGACTTAAAAATGTCTGGCAATCAATGACTAACAACCAACCTGACAGCACTTGAAGAGTTTAAAAAAAGATATTGCAATCTTGCAAATATTGTATAATCCAGGTGTGCAAAGCTTTTAACTTACCCCAAAAGAATCACAGCTGTAAATCGCTGCCAAAGGTGATTGTAACATGTATTGAATCCGGTGTGCGAATAGTTATGTAAATTGGATTTCTGTATTTCATTACATTTCTATAAAACATGTTTTCACTGTCATTATGGGATATTGTGTGTAGATGGGTGCGATTTTTTTTATTTATTGAATCTATTTTGAATTCAGGCTGCAACACAGCAAAATGTGTAAAAAGTCAAGGGGTGACTGAATGAATATTTTCTGAAGGCACTGTATCCATCTTAGCCAAGGTATTGTAGAGCAGGAGCTTAGTGATCATTCAGATAACCCTGTATACTACTTACCAGATCACAGTGATCAAGGAGAGGACAACTATCAAGCTCAGAGTAGTGGTTGATGCATCCTCGCATGAGAGATATAGTGGGGCAGCAGGTAGCCTAGTGGTTAGAGCGTTGGACTAGTAACCGAATGGTTGCAAGATTGAATCCCCAAGCTGACAAGGTAAAAATCTGTCGTTATATATATATATATATATATATTAGTAGTTTGTTAAATGACTGCTTACTAACAGGACCAAATCTAAACCATTACCTGTTGAGTATTCTGATTAAGTTCAGGCAGCACAGAATAGAGCTAATGGCAGACATCGAGAAAGCATTTTTGCAAATCTCTCTAAACAAAATGGACAGAGAAGTATTTTGAGATTCTTATGGAAGTGACATCCCAATGACAAATGACGAAATCATGATGTACACTGAGAAAGAGGAGAGTTCCGTTCGGAGCATCCGCATGCCCATTCCTTTTAGCAGCCACAATCAAACACCATCTGAACAAGTATGAGGGGGTTTATCCAGGCGTGGTAACTGCACTGAGGGAATACTTGTATGTTGACAACCTTATTTGCGGCACAGAGGACAAAGGAACAGCCTCTGATCTAACCACGAAGGCTAAAGAGATCATGGAAAGCGCAAGCATGAACCTATGTTACTGATTTTTTTTTTTTTTTACATGAGCTGCAAAGTGAATGGACAAAAGAGAAAGTAACAGAACAAGTTGAAGTGAAAAGTCAAACTCCATAAAAAGTAGCTTACTAGGATTAACATGGAGATCAGACACTGATGACTGTTTGAAAGGACAGATTTGATTGAATTTCTAAAAGACAAGATCACAAAACGAGGACTTCTTCAATCAGCTGCATGAATATTCAATCAGACTGTATCCACATTCAGCATTAGGATCAAGTGTCCATTCCAAGAAGTGTGGAAACAGGGCCTATCATGGGACGAAGAGCTTCCACAAGATTTATCCACTAGGTACATGCACACAGCAAATGCAGAAGGAGAATGCACTATAGGTCTAATCACAGCCAAGACAATAGTTCTCCATTGAAAACTCCACCCAGACTAGAACTCCACCCAGACTAGAACTCCCAGAAGCAGCAATATGAGCAAGATTAGGAAACCATCAAATTGAAGCAAGATTAGGAAACCATCTAAAGAACTTGAAGATGAGTGATGTACAACTTCACTACTGGACAGACTCAATGATAACACTCCATTGGATCAAGACCAGTCAAACAATGGAAACCATTCATTGCTAACAGAGGGGATGAAATCCCAAAAGTCTGACACTTCCAGGAAATTGGAGACACTGCAGTGGGAAAGACAATCCTGCAGACAGAGGCACATGAGGAACAAGTGTGGAGAAGTTAACCAACGATTCCCTGGGGTGGAATAGACTGCAGTGGTTAAAACTCAAACGCTGAACCACAGCAAGATCTGGGAGGAACAGAAAAACAAGAAGAAGTCAGTGTCATACAAAACCAAGTTGCTACAAAATAACTAAATGAGAAGAGCGATGTAATACCCATTTTAGAGTTGAGCATAATGCACAAAACTGCAAAAATTGAGTCAGCAAAGAAAAACTGGATACAGCTGACAAATAAAAAGTTTCTCTAAAGAAAAGAGACAGCTACAAGCTGGAAAAGGACAGACAATCCAGAATTCTTAACCTGAAACACTTCCGAGATGAAGATGGACTTATGCGTGTAGGAGGCAGACTATAACAAGCAGAGTGGTCATACGGGGAAAAACACCCATGGATATTGCCATCTAATGACACGTTTTCAGAACTGCTGTTGAGGACAGCACACAACGAAGTCACATTCAAGGTTGGAGATGTTGCACTTGTGCACAAAGACAAAATCCCACATCATATGTGGAAGATGGGACATGTAAAAGAGATGTTCAGAGGAACAGATGATAAGATATGCTCAGTGAGCATAAGAATGTCATCGAACACTCTCCTAAAGAAACCCCATTCAATTGTTGTATTTATATGAACTAAACTAATGGATGAATATTGAGAAGGCCAAGTTCATCGGGCCAGAGTTTTATGTAACTATATGAAGAATGTCATGTTAACCCGTGAGCCCGAGAATGTGCCTATTCTGAAGAAACTATTTTCAGGATCACGGAGAGCGACCGCAACAAAGCGCAGGAGAAACAGCTGTCACAAAGTTCAGCCCCACGGCAGTTGATTGCACCACTCTCTGCACCAACCCAGGCCCCCACCAGAGCTTTTAATGAGCAGATTTAACACACTTGTGTGGGGCTAAGGAACTTGTTTTTGGCATGACAGTAGCAGACTTGCAAGGGAGGAAGAATGCTGTTCTTGATGTTTGTTCCACTTCTCCTAAAGTTTAGATTAGTAAAACAAAAGGGAATAACACAAGATATATGTTTTTCAACAGCAAGTACTGCTTCGGGACTCCAGATTATACACCACAAGGTATTGAAAACAGGTGTCAATAATTTACCCCTACCTTGTCAAGAAAACATTTCTTTAACAAAAAATATATATAATTTCACCCCTTTTTTTGTTGCATACAATATAGCTCAGTACAGTCATTTTTGTGTGTGTGTGTWTCTATCGCCTATCCTATGTAAAGTGCCGGTCTTGTACTGCCTTATAAAGTGCTTGTTTGCTTGTCTGTTCCATACCTGTATCTGCACGAGGGGTGTCCTCCTCATTGACAACAGGGAGTCCAGATGTGAAGAAGTCCATAATGGCAGCAAACACATCAGGTTTGATTAACTTCCATTCCAGATCTACATCTGTCTGAATAAGAAGCCAGAAACAGAGGAATTCTTATCATTTCTACCCATGATTCAGACATGACATATTTTAAAATATACATGTAAATGACTGGTAATATTACCTTGGTTATGGTTATGAAGTCAGGACCCAAAAAGACACCCTTGACACCATCGATTCTAAATAGCTGCCTGAAGAAATAATACGTATTACAATGTTGCCCAAGATAAGTTAGGGCTGTAACAAGATCTCAGACTGCTTGTTCTTTTAATTGTTTAAATGTTATTTTCAATATTGGTAGGCATGATTTCAGTAGCCGAAGTCATTAACCTTGCAAGGGGGGAGCAATAGGCTTCACGGGGTGCAGTAAAATCCATCGTTCCTTGTTCAAGGACCATGCGACCAGGCAGAAATTTCAAGCTGTTTGGGTTGGGAGTGTCCTGGGTCTGAATAAACATGGTCCTTGCTGGAAAGAGGGGCACAATACTGTCAAAGTAATTTTAGCAATTGTGGTGCTAAAACACATTTTAGATAGCTCCAGAAGYCATTTCTATACACTGTACATGGTTTTCATGCCTACCAGATACAACTGAAAATGGTGGCAGTGACCATCTCCTTGTAACACCAATGTTGTGTGGAGTCCAATGCAGTCCAGCAAACTGATATGCACGCACAGCAAGCCTAAAGAAAAAACATTTWGATAAGTTCAATTTAGAATAAGAATAAGGTAAATTGATTACCGGGATCAACCAGACCAAATAAAAACAGAACCAGTCACGCACGCTAGATTTTCCAATATGATGTCACATAATGCAACACTATTGGAGCACAGCATGCTGACAATTAACAATGTAATTAGTCGGAGACCTGGGCAGCAATTTATTTTAAAAATCCAGTATGAAAATATTCCTGTGATCAAACGCAACCGTATTAATTATGCAAGTAGGGATATTATTGTGCTTGCTGYGCTCTGTGGGGTTATGTATTTTTCACCAATGAGGCAAGCTGAGCAACTAGCTAGTTTGCTAGCTACAAATGAAATGTTTTATTAAACCAGTTCAATCATATTGCAACTATAATAACTTCTTACTGGAGCTTGAGCTACAATAATCACGTTACCTCACTACTCCTAAACTGCGTCAGACCGTATCTTATGAAACCGAGCTAGCTAAAGGTTAGCCGCTAACAAATTAGTTGACGAACACGTAGTGAGAGAAAAGGTGAAAACATGCATTACTACAGCTTTATAGACATCCTCAGTCAGTGTTCAACAGAGCACAACTTACGGACTTGAAATTCTTGCAGAAATACCCAACAACCTCCCGACCTGCCTGTAAGTCGCCATGTTTGTGATACTTATAAACAATTACGCAATTTCCTGTAAACTCCAAGGAAGAAACCGTCCTTGTATTATTTCCCTGGAACCACATTTTGTGTAGGAACCAAAACATGGTTCCTGTATACACTGAACAAAAATAGAAATACAACATGCAACAAATTTACAAGATTGTAATGATAGTTCATAAGGGAATCAGTCAATTTAAATAAATAAATTAAGCCTTAAAATCTATGGATTTCACATGACTGAGAATACAGACATAAATCTGTTGGTCACAGATACCTTCAAAAAACAAGTTAGGTGCGTGGATCAGAAAACCAGTCAGTATCTGGTGTGACCACCATTTGCCTCATGCAGCGCGACATCTCCTTCGCATAGTTGATCAGGCTGTTGATCGTAGCCTGTGGAATGTTGTCCCACTCCTCCTCAATGGCTGTGCGAAGTTGCTGGATATTGTCGGGAACTGGAACACGCTGTCGTACACGTTGATCCAGAGTATCCAAAACATCCTCAATGGGTGACATTTCTGAGTATGCAGGGCATGGAAGAACTGTGACACTTTCAGCTTCCAGGAATTGTGTACAGATCCTTGAGACAGGGGGCCGTGCATTATCATGCTGAAACATGAGGTGATGGCAGATGAATGGCATGACAATGGGCCTCAGGATCTCGTCACGGTATCTCTGTGCATTCAAATTGCCATCAATAAAAAGCAATTGTGTTCGTTGTKCGAAGCTTATGCCTGCCTATAGCATAACCCCACCACCACCATGGGGRACTCTATTCACAACGTTGACGTCAGCAAACTGCTCGCAGCCGCGACGCCATCTGCCTGGTACAGTTGAAACCGGGATTCATCTGTGAAGAGCACACTTCTCCAGAGTGCCAGTGCCATTTTCCCACTGAAGTTGGTTACGACCTCAAACTGCAGTCAGGTCAAGACCCTGGTGAGGATGACGGGCTTCCCTGAGACAATTTCAACACAAATTCTTCGGTTGTGCAAACCCAGTTTCATAAGCTGTCCGGGTGGCTGATCTGAGACGATCCTGCAGGTGTAGAATCCAGATGTGGAGGTCCTGGGCTGGCGTCGTTACATATGGTCTGCGATTGGGAGGTTGGTTGGACGTACTGCCAAATCTTCTAAAACAACGTTGGGGGCGGCTTATGGTAGATAAATTAACATTAAATTCTCTAGCAACAGCTCTGGTGGACATTCCTGCAGTGAGCATACTTGAAACATCTGTGGCATTGTGTTGTGACAAAACTGCACATTTTAATGGCCTTTTATTGTCCCCAGCACAAGGTGCACCTGTGTAATGATCATGCTGTTTAATCAGCTTCTTGARACGCCACACCTGTCAGGTGGATTGATTATCTTGGCAAAGGATACTTTTTTTTCACAATTTGAGCAAAGTAAGATTGTGTGTATGGAAGATTTCTGGGATCTTTAATGTCAGCTCATGAAACATGGGACCAACACTTTACATGTTGCATTTATATTTTAGTTCAGTGTAATACATACCTATAACCACAAGGTAGAGGAAACGTTCATCTTATAACATGCATTGCATATGGGTGCATCTCATGATGATACACAAACGCAACAAATTACAACTGAGATTTACTTGTTTTGCATACATTTATTTATCTTCATCTTTACGTAAGAACATACAAGATATGATGGTGTTGAACGGCAAGCTTTGCATGACTCAAGTATTTTGATATGGGTGCCTTTAGGGTTCAGCAAGTGAGGCTTGCTGTAGAATCAGCCACCACACTTTACAACACAACATATTACAGTCAGACAAATCAAACAAAAATGCTGCTTAAGTTTTCCAGGAAAGGACCTACAAAGAAACTATTTCAACAACTTCAGAAAGCTGTCACCTCAACACATGTAATTATAGAGTACATTATCATTGCTGCTGATGGTGTTCAGTCTTCATTTGCACGGCAGATGAATTAACATGTTATACAAAGAGTAATCACAAATGACAAAAAGCAAATCAGAATAATTTCTCGTTTTAAGACGGGGATTCTTACTTTGGATCAAGTAGCTGAGAAAGTCTGTATTGGTCCACACCATCACTAAGTCATGTAATGGATCGCAAACATTGAAAAGTGCTTCAAGACTCTACAATAGTCAGTGGAATACCATATCAGCATTTCATATGGCTATAAAAAAAGGAATGCAAAATCTGGTGTAGAAGTGCGAAAGCTTAACACTTATGGGTTTATGATGAAGCCATGTGTTGACCCTTTACTTGGAATTGTGTCTTTTGAGCATGTGTAGGTAAGTGTGTGTCTGACTTGCCACAGGTGAAAGTTGTGTGTTTTGCTTGAGGTGCTTCACAAGGGTTTTAGTTATTCTGATATGTTCTGACAGGGGGTGCTGATTTGTAAAGGTAGAATTGGTTGCTGATTGTAAAGGTCTCCAAATCTTATTGAATCGAGTGCAGGTAGAATGTAGGCTTGCTATTTAAGAAAATTATTGAATGAGCAGGTGTGGAATGTGAGTGCATAGAGTTACATAGCATTAACAGTAGATGCTGACGGAGTGTAGTGGAGGTGCTGACTGGGACTTTGCCAACAGTGCTGGTCGTGAGATTTGAGGACTTCTATAAGGCGTCTCTGCTACAACATTAACAACCTGCTCAGTTCAAAATTAAAGTCAACTAACATCAAATTACATACAGCAGAGGCACCCACAAGTGATGACAGGTTTAAGGTGAAACTCTGACCTTTGACCTCAGTAAGGTACGCTCTGTACTATATGCCCTGCATGTGCAGTAAGTGACAGATGCCGTAGGCTGACTTTAGCAGCACTGTGAGTCAGGTGACCATAAACACAAGTGAATAAGAAGGATTGGATCAAAACAAAGGCTAAATTGTCAACTCATAATGCATTATAGATTGACATGTGCAACATAATCCAGCATCGGATTAATATTATAAATGATAAAATATGACAGCACCGCCAGATGTACATTAACCTACCTCGTAAAAAGTATACACCACTAAATAGGCTAAAATGGTCATCAGATAACTTCCAAAACAACAGAAGTATATAAGACATGTAGAGGAACCAATACAGGAGGCCTTTCTTGGGCCCCTGTGAGAGGATAACCCCTGGATGAGTAGTGACATCATCACCCTGAGAGATCAGGGCTGTCATGGGAATACTTATTGGACCTTACAGAGCAATGGATAATGAACTGAGTGAAGGAGCAGAGGGTCAAATTTCATTAAGCGGTAAAACCTAGAACGGGGGATGTGTGTGTCCTGTCTGTATCTAAACCTCCAACACTGGCCCCCGACAAGAAGCTCTCTAAATTGAGCAATGTTTTCGCTCCGATGGAAAAGCTGAGGACAAACTGAGGTAGGCAGAAAAAAACAACAACTGCCATATCCTCTGTGCATACCAAAGGATATGACAGCTACCAGCACAGGGATAACTGGGACTGACTGGAACCTCTATTCTACTGCAGCAAAAAAGTGCATTGATGACCTTGCGCAATTTCAAGACCTTTCCGAGTTTGTAAAGGATAAGATCTTAAGAGTTCTATGCCACCCTGTAGTCCAGCCCCGGTGCTGGTGACAGCATGCAGTGTGTATGCTTTAGTGTAGTGTGCACAGGTGTGGCCTCCAATGCTGGCTCCCCTGCTTTGTAGGGAAGGATGGGAGCTTTCAGGGCTTTTCTTGCGGGGCCTTGAGGTGAAAGGGCGCAGAGACAAAGGGGTCTACTGCACTCACCTCTGAAGTCCAGGAGTGTAAGGGTKCCACGGGTACTGAGCTCACAGCAGTCTGCCTGCTCACGCTGGACAACACCCTCTGAGCTGTCACAGGCTGCTGAGGCAATGGGCCTTGAAAGTGMCGGGAGTACTTGGCCAGGGCCTGTGGGCGGAAAGGCTGCGGGGCCACCTGGCTCAAGAGGGCTGGTTCAGGGGCCACAGGGTAAAGCACAGCTGGGTGAGGGTGCAGGGTCTTGGGCTTCACAAAGGGGGCCTGCAGGAAGACATCTGGATGCTGTTGAGTCACAACAAGGGGACGTGGGAACGGGGCATTTGCGAACACATCGCCTGCCTCTTCCTGTCCAACCCTGAAGGGGGCTTTGGAGAAGACATCAGGGACAACCTCACCCCCCCTGGCTTTCTGGGGCATCTGGTGGGAATTATTCTGGCATGGGACATGTGGGCCTGGGGTAGGTTGGTTGGAGGGAGTGGAGAGTTGTGGGTGTGATAGGCGTGGCTGGGAGGGTGGGAGGGTTAATTCAGACCCCTGCTCCTCCTCTTCATCTGAATCCAGCAGCAAAGGTCTGGAACCACTGCAGTCATGGACCACCTCATCACTCTCACTGGCCCTCCTGCATTGCACCTCCTTTCTCTTGTCTTCCTCCTCAAATTCCTCATCGCTGGAGTGGACACAGCCCTTGTCTGCTCTGTGGCCTTCTTCAGGCAGCTCAATCTTTGACCTCCCCTTGTCTAGCACAGCGTGGCTTTTACTCTCCCCTTTCAGCTCTGCAGAGGGGAGAAGACAAAGTAAAGGATGAGACTTAAAAGGACAATTCTGCCACTTTTCAACCTCATCCATTGTCTCCAGCACCATACCAGTGTCTACATTATGGGAAAACGGCACGTTTCTATGATCTGTGGTTAAAAAGACTAGGCCCTAAAAATGCTTCTCTGTGACATCCCAGGGCAGGATTAAAAGTAGAAAAACCTGTCATTTTCAAAACCTGTAACAAGTTTCTAGCCAGGAGAGTATTTTCTGGCTTCCCACATCACCACAAATCTCAATGTTTGAAAATCCCTTTTTAAAATGTTTTACCTTTTGATGACGTCATCAGGTAGAACTTCTAAACTATATATATATATTTTCCTACAAAATATAGAAATGCGCCGTTTCCACYTATGTAGACAATAGTATTGTGCTGGAGATAATGACAATGATGTTAGTGGTAGAGTTGCCCTTTAAGATGTGTACACTGAGACAAGATGACTGGTGGTTAAGACTCCAACTTAGTTTACATTGAAAACCCTCTCTCAGCTTTGAACTACACCATCTGTGGTCCTTTGGTCTAACAGAGCATCAATAGGCCACTCCCAAAGATGACACGTACAACAGTTCTACTACAAACACGTAAACACCATGGAAACAGCAACAACAGCACAATGGTCCAACAGCAGCAAGCCAGTACAGCACGACTCCAAAAACACAACATGATCTACTCTGTACAACACAACGAACACAACAGACAAGACGACTATTCAGCGCCATCACTACAACAAAAAATACATTGTTTCCACTTGTTGTTTTTCAGGAGACCTCCAACATCCTCTAAGCAGACACACAACCCCTCACCAAAACAATTCCACGCACCACTACATAGAGTAATACTGGTAGATTTAGGGTCTTTATTGGTAAGTTATATAAAGATATAGGGACTTGATAAGGAGCAAATGGACCCGTGGAAACAAGGTAGAGTGAGGACTCACTGGAGTCCCAGCAGAGAGTGAGATTGACAGGAGCAGACAGACAGACAGACAGAGGGCGGCAGAAACAGGGGCAGTCTTACCTTGGTAGTGCAGGTAGCAGGAGTTAGCCGGCAGCTCCAGGGGGAGAGGGTTAGTGGCAGCCATTTAGGGCACAGTTCAGAGTCAGCCAGAGGGCAAAGAGTTGGGCAGGGTGTGAGTAAGAGAAGAGGTGGAACTGTAGCTCTAAGATACTCAACCTTCCAGTGGATTGAAAGGCAAGAAGTTAGGTGTGTGAGAGTACTCAAACCCCATGTAAGAGTGCAGTGTGTGTTGGGTGCTCAGTCTAGCACCAAGGCATAATTGGATGAGTGAGCATTTCCATACTGTACTGAGATACTGTGTTTATGATAGGGCGAAAGGAGGAAAAAGGCTTCCGAAAGCCACTAATGCATTCATAAACTGGCAAAAGATTGTGTTTTCTGTCTGAAGTGTGAGCCTTGACATTTTTAGGGAAGTGAATTATGTGGGTGTGTGACTAAGCAACAGACGGATGTGTTATCCACCTATACTTGCTCTTCCAATTATCTCATAACACCACCATATATTGAACTTAATTTCCTACTGATGAATTGAAAAATACACCAAGGAGACTAGAGATACATTCAGATGTTAATTTAATGTCCCTTTCTTATTGAATATTTTTTTCTCATTTCATAAAAATATAAGGTATACATACACTAGATAATAGCTCTGTGCTTTCACATATGGACAACTGCTGTTTGRGCAGTTCAACAGTGTTCATATATATGCCCCAGCAAACACTAGGTACATCAGTTTCACAGCAACACAAGTCAAATTCTACTGGCAAGGCTAGACCTCTACTGAATACAGCACTGTGGTGTCTAAGGATAATATGAGCACTACTGTAGAATTGCATAGGTTAGCCACACCTAAACCTGAAAAAGACTGAACTGTACAACAAGTAGATCAGAGAGGAAAATGAATAAAAACTAAATAAGAGTAGTTTTACTGATTCTCTCCACACTCTTCAAAAGCCACAGCCCAATTTCTACTTACTGAACAATATATGGTTTAGAGAGGGGTAAAACACATTTTTACTTCAAAGTTAAAAAACAAAGAAATTAACTTCAACTTAAAGTATGCGATACTAGCAGTAACACCTCAAATGGAAATGTATATTTTTGCTTTGTCTATTTTCCAAGTATGGAAACAAGACTTTTTGAAATTGAATAAATGCATTTTGTGGAGTTGAGAGTTCTTCGATGGGTTGCATTTCAGTTTAGTTTCTGAAACATTGTATCATCTAATTTGAATATTCCTCAGGTAAATCAAGTGTGGGTACAATGTAGTACATTATATCCACTGATTATGCTGGCTGGGAGGATGATGAAGACGTGTCAAGAGTAAGACACATTTAGGTTCCGTTTCCAACAAATGAGACTGCATTGTAACATGTAAGTAGGTAGGCGATATAGCTTAGCTTGTTTGATGCATTTAGGGGTTAACAGTAAAGAGGAGGAAAGGACAGAGATATCAGGAAGACCCTTCCGTCATAAGCCCTGTTTTTTAGAGGGAGGGGACTCTGTTGTTAAATAAACTACAGCTCAGAGGAAGAAAATCAAACCAGGAAAAACTATGGGAAAACCAAGGATGAAGGTTTAAGATAATACCCCAATAAGGCAAGTCACAAGCACAGAGCTGTTCTCAGAACACCACCAAATTAAGATCGCTAAAACCATGGGGCTAGTGGCTTCCCTATGCTGAAAATGTCTCCCACAAGACCAAGGATAGACAAAAATACTTTGGACAAATAGGAGGGACACAATATCTTTGCACTCTTAAATACAGCCCCATAAAGAATACACAGAAATAAACTTTATTTTAATTTACCTATAATATGTACTTATGAATTGTATATATTTCATATTGATACTCACTTCATACATTCATTCATTCTATAGCACTGTCACATTTATTCATATTATGATAGGTCTTTAAATATGAAGCACTTGAAAATGTATACTGATCAAAAATATAAACGCAACATGTAAAGTGTTGTTCCTATGTTTCATGAGCTGAAATAAAATATCCCKGAATTTTCAATGTGCACAAAAAGCATATTACTTTWAACTTTTGTACACAAATTTGTTTACATCCCTGTTCGTAAACCTTTTTCCTTTGCCAAGACAATTCATCCACCTGACAGGTGAGGCATATCAAGAAGCTCTATACCTGCAGAGTATTTCTGTCTGGAATAAAGCCCTTTTGTGGGGGAAAACTCATTCTGATTGGCTGGGCCTGGCTCCCCAGTGGGTGCGCCCCTGCCCAGTCATGTGAATTCCATAGATTAGGGCCTAATTTATTTATTTAAATGTACCGATTTCCTTATATGAACTGTAAATCGTTGAAATTGTTGCGTTTATATTCTTGTTCAGTATACTTGAACTACTTCTTTACAATGGGAGAATGAGGAAATAGTGGTTTTATATACATATGACTTGGTAATGGCCATTTGTCCAGATCATTACACTATATAGGACAAGCAACATCAAGGTGTATATATGTGTTTGTGTAGTATGGATGAGTAGATTGGAAAGAAGGGAGATGAATGATGAGGATGAAATGTGCAACAGAGACACATGGAACAAAAAGAGAAAAGAGAAACTGTGATTGGCTGTAGGACCACACCAGCACAACACAAGCAGACAAAACCCAAGCTCAGCTGCACCTACTTCTCACTCTGCTGGCTCACTGGTAAAGATCAGCTGACCCTACTTCTCACTCTGCTGGCTCACTGGTAAAGATCAGCTGACGCCTACTCTGTCACTCTGCTGGCTCACTGGTAAGATCAGCTGACCCTACTTTGTCACTCTGCTGGCTCCACTGGTAAAGATCAGCTGACCATACTTTCACTCTGCTGTGGCTCACTGCGTTAAAGATCAGCTGACCCCACTTCTCACTCTGCTGGCTCACTGGTAAAGATCAGCTGACCCTACTTCCACTCTGCTGGCTCACTGGTAAAGATCAGCTGACCCTACTTCTCACTCTGCTGGCCACCGGTAAAGATCAGCTGACCCTACTTCTCACTCTGCTGGCTCACTGGTAAAATCAGCTGACCCTACTTCTCACTCTGCTGGCTCACTGGTAAAGATCAGCTGAACCTACTTCTCACTCTGCTGGCTCACTGGTAAAATCAACTGAACCTACTCTCACTCTGCTGGCTCACTGTAAAGATCAGCTGACCCTACTTCTCACTCTGCTGGCTCACTTTGGTAAATATCAGCTGACCCTCACTAAACAACCACAATGAGATACACGACCATTGCACTGTTCAGCTGTATCCATGCTCAATATGGGACTCATTTCTCTCTCACATTCTGGGAAAAGTAGATCTGTTAACCTTGCCAATGGGCCAATGGGCCGAGGACAGAAACCCAAATCAAACAGAATAGCCACGATAAAGCTATTATTGGAATACACATGCTCAATAACCGGTTAGCATGCAGACTCTCTGAGGTCATTAAAGATCCCATGGCACTTTTCGTAAGAGTAGGGGTGTTAACCCCCGGTGTCCTGGCTAAATTCCCAAATCTGGCCCTCAAACCATCACGGTCACTTAATAATCCCCAGTTTACAATTGGCTCATTCATCCCCCTCCTCTCCCCTGTAACTATTCCCCAGGTCGTTGCTGTAAATGAGAACGTGTTCTCAGTCAACTTACCTGGTATAATAACGGATAAATAAATACAAATATTTTAAAAATTCTGCCCAAGAGAGAAATGTCTTGAGCACCCGTCTTAATGTACAGTATGACCAAGAAGACAAGGGCATTCAAATTAATTACACACATTTAGAATAATACCACGAATGAGTCAACCTTTCCAGATAATTCTTATACTTAGAGGTATAGTAAGAGGCAAAATGCACCAGCTCAATATGACCTTAAACTACAGGAAATGCACAGCACGGGAACAATAATCCCAGGGAATGTTCAGATTAAAAGATTGTAGCTCTTACATAAAGCACAGCCAAGATAAACATGGTTGTGCAGTCAAGGAGATGGTTGTTGTAGAAGACCAGACTATCAGAGGCAGTTTTGGGGTAGCTAGACACAGCCTGTAGATGTCCACCATAACAGGGCATGTTGCATAAGCGCTTTTGACCTCACAATGACAATGACATCTTCGACCATTTGCAACAGACAGCCAAACATTCCCAGGGGGCAGCGGTGAACCACAGCAGTATGAGAAAAGTTAAAAACACGGCAGGAACCTAAGGACTGACAGCTCATTGTCCTCATTGGTCTCATCTGTATGGCCCATGCAAGCAGCTCGTGATAGTTTAGTCAGCGTCTGCTTTCCTAAAGGCCTGCTTTGCTCTAATGACTAGACATGGTCATAGCTGCTACAGGAAGAGTGCATACAGATAGCTAGGAGAGATAGAAGTACTATACTGCTGTGTTACATGGTCAGACCTGGGACACATACGTTTGCATAAACCCTGATCAAACATTGTAAAACAGCAAAGCCAATGGAGTTATGCGCAAGACAGGCAGTATGTGCATAGCGTGGGGTTGAATCCGCAAGGCAGGACAAAGAGGAATGTTGACAGATGGATGACAGCGTGATAAAGACCACAGTGCAGCCAAGACAGAAGCAGACAGTCTGTCAGGACGGGGAGTTAATGCCATGTTGTTGCCAACATGGGAATGCCAACGGCCAGGATGAATGGTTTGAAACCAGCTTATCAAGAAAGCAAGAGATGGAGGCGGGGGCACAGAGGCACACCAGAGAAAGTATTCACTAGTCCACACTAAAGSTCCTCCATTTCACCTTGCAAGGTGCTACATAAGTGCCTCTGCTGCCCCCTCCCCGACCCCTATATGTTACGACTGCAAGCTGCCCCTTCGACCTCTCTCTCCCACCCCCTAGAGGTCGATGAGCTGATCCACCAGCAGAAGGGAGCGGGCCAAGTTGGGGATGCTGGACTCTGAAGTGCCACTGTTGCTGCGCGAGTGACCACCTGAAACGTGCCAGAAAGAGAGAGAGAGACAGACAGAGAGAGAGAGGGGAGGACATGGACGGAACAAGGAAGAGAGAAGTGGGAGAAAGGGGAATCAGCGGGAGAGAGTCATATTTAGAGAGTATTTGAGAGAGAATAGGAGAAAGGACAGTTAATAGCAAAGCATTGAGAGTTGGTGAAAGAGAATAGGACAGGAGAGAGGGCGGGATGACAGGAGCATAAAGGAGTGAATGAGGAAGACGGGTAGGAAGAGAAGAAAAGAGAAAGTAAGCCAAGATTATCTATATGCAGCCGCAGCATTTCAGGGAAAGAGTGCTGGGAGGAGGACATRTTGTATGTCGACCTAACCTCTAGAAAACACTACTCTTAAAAGATGCCTTAATGCTCTGCCTTTGGTGCTTCTGTTCTGACAGACTGTATAAAACTGCATAATGGTGCCTGCCTTTGATAGGAACTGCCAATTCTTATTGGCAAAGTTCAACCAGTGAAAAGTCAAAGAGAAACCCACTGATGTGAAATCATGCTAGGATGGAAGGGCTAGTTAATGTTACAGCACATCCAGCCATGGTTGCTCTCAGCAGGTGTAAGTGATGAACTAAGGTGTTAGCTAGGGTTTCTCAGTAATGGCTGTGCTCATTCGTGGTCCCCTGGCAGTTATGTGGGTTGAGGAAGGCAGCTCATACAGAACAGTACTTTGATCCTCTGTGTGGATCAATGAGACACATGGATCCAACCCTATCTACACACTGCTGGCCTGCCTTACATACCTTGGTTGTTGGAGTGTTTGGAGATGAGCACAGGGATGGGGTCAAACTCGTCCTCAGTGCCCTTCTCCCCAGCCTCGGGCGGCTGGAAGCCCAACATGAGGTAAGCAGAGTCTGCAGGTGGAGGAGAGGAGGTGAAGGGGTGATGGAGGGGGAGGTTAGCGCAGCCCAGAATAGAGCGAGGGGGAGAAGGAGGGAAGAGTGCAGGGAGTACAGAGACAGACGCAGCCAGAGCAGTCACAGCATTAGTACTAAGCCATGCATCTGATGTGGCTTTTGTAAATGAGTCAAGGGTCTGCAGAAGGTCCCACAATGTTGTGGCAGCTGTATAGCGCTACAAAGAAAGGGCCCTTGATACAGGCTGCCAACATGTCTGTCTCAATATCTCATTCCCCAGTTGAAATTATATAGTTCATGTTGATATTAGTAATATGATAGTTAACTGGGTAGTTTAACATCATCCATTCAAAGGTTGCTTGGCTTTGAACATGTATATATTAGTAGTCTGACTGGGCGTTACAGCTGAGCGATATTGCAGGTCTGTGGTACTGTGATCAGAGGTCAGACTTGCTGTGAGGAGTTTCACCACAGGRATACAATATATGACAGCTGGAGAGAGGTCTTACCAGCAGATGTCTGGGCAGTGCCAAATGAGACTGGAGCTAGCTTGTCCAGACAGGAAGCAGAGCCAGGAGGGGCAGAGGAGCAGGAGGAGGGTGGTGCACAGACAGTTTGATCCCCAGGGGTGGAGGTGTGAGACAGCAGAGAGCAGCCCAGCAGAGAYTCCTCTCCAGCCAGAGGATCTGAGGGAGGGGAGGCCAGGGGTTACGATGGAGGGAGGAAGAAGGTAAGAAAATGAAAGACCATTAGCCTAAGCAGAGGAAAAAGCAGTAGGGCTYGTAAGCATGCTCACCCTTTTCCCCACAGAAAAAAGTTTAGACCAAAAGTGAATGAGCTTCATACTCTCAGATATACAGTACCAGTCAAAAGTTTGGACACACCTACTCATTCAAGGGTTTTTCTTTATTTGCACTATTGTCTACATTGTAGAATAATAGTGAAGACATCAAAACTACGAAATTGCCTTGACAGCTTTGCACAKACTCTTAACCAGCTTCACCTGGAATGCTTTTCCAACCATCTTGAAGGAGTTCCCACATATGCTGAGCACTTGTTGGCTGCTTTTCCTTCACTCTGCGGTCCAACTCATCCCAAACCATCTCAATTGGGTTGAGGTCAGGTGATTGTGCAGGCCAGGTCATCTGATGCAGCACGCAATCACTCTCCTTCTTGGTCAAATAGCCCTTACACAGCCTGGAGGTGTGTTGGGTCATTGTCCTGTTGAAAAACAAATGATAGTCCCACTAAGTGCAAACCAGATGGGATGGCGTATTGCTGCAGAATMCTGTGGTAGCCATGCTGGTTAAGTGTGCCTTGAATTCTAAATAAAATCACTGACAGTGCCACTAGCAAAGCACCCCCACACCTCCTCCTCCATGCTTCACAGTGGGAACCGCACATGCGGAGATCATCCGTTCATCTACTCTGCGTTTCACAAAGACACGGCGGTCGGAATCAAAAATCTCAAATTTGGACTCATCAGACCAAAGGACAGATTTCCACCAATCTAATGTCCATTGCTTGTGTTTCTTGGTCCAAGCAAGTCTCTTCTTCTTATTGGTGTCCTTTTGTAGTGGTTTCTTTGCAGGAATTCGACCATGAAGYKCTGCTTCACGCAGTCTCCTCTGAACAGTTGATGTTGAGATGTGTCTGTTACTTGAACTCRGAAGCATTTATTTGGGCTGCTATCTGAGGTTCTGTTAACTCTAATGAACTTTTCTGCAGCAGAGGTAACTCTGGGTCTTTCTTTCCTGTGGCGGTCCTCATGAGAGACAGTTTATTCATAGCGCTTGATGGTTTTTGCGACTGCACTTCAATTAACTTMAAAAGTTCTTGACATTTTCCAGATTGACTGACCARGTCTTAAAGTAATGATGGACTGTAATTTCTCCTTGCTTATTTGAGCTGTTCTTGCCATAATATGGATTTGATCTGTTACCAAATACTGCTATCTTCTGTATACCACCCCTACCTTGTCACAACACAARTGATTGGCTCAAACACATTAAGGAATGAAATTCCACAAATTAACTTTTTACAAGGCACACCTGTTAATTGAAATTCATTCCAGGTGACTACCTCATGAAGCTGGTTGAGAGAATGCCAAGAGTGTGCAAAGCTGTTCTCACCGCAAAGGGTGGCTACTTCGAAGAATCTCAAATCTCAAATATATTTTGATATGTTTAACACTTTTTTGGTTACTACATGATTCCATGTGTTATTTCATAGATTTGATTCCTTCACTATTATTCTACAATGTAAAATCAAGACAGACCCTGGAATGAGTAGGTGTCCAAACTTTTGAGTGGTACTGTATGTCCACCCTCAAAGTAGATATCCCCTGATCAAACCCCAGACTATTAGTGGTACTTTGCTGTATGTAGGAGTTGGACCAATGACAGGACCATTGTCTATTGGTGCCCTCTAGAGGAGCAGATTGACACTACAACCAAAAGGTGGGAGAGGAGGGAAAAACTGCCTACTGCGTGATGTTGAGAGGTCAACCTCAGGGGCAGCAGACACGCTCTATTGCTCAGCAGTAGCGGCCTTGTCCCCAGATCCAGCCTACATTCACTGGGGAATGTCAGTCATGACACAAATATTCACACTGTGCTCAAGTTTATCTGGAGCAGAATCAGCAATTCTAATTAACAGTGCACTGCAAATGTTTTCCTGTTCGCCCTCAAGAGTACGTCATGGCAACGGATCATTGCAATAAACCTAGACACTCACTGTCGCAACCGTTCCAGACAGTTTAGTGGACAGCATTGAAGAAATGGCGACAGGGAATATTAATTTGGTGCAGGCAAACGTGTCAGCTATCCTTGGCAGGGTATGTTTGCGCAGGTTAATGATAAATTACCTGGTCCTTTCAACATCAAGCAATAGTTAACACAAAGGAAACCGCAACAGAGCCCCTGAACTAAGAGTCATATCCCTGTATGATGTTGGTGCCAGAAAAAAACCATTCAATCTTAGTGTTATCCCAATAACGCGTTACCTTGTGGCACCACACAGAGCACACGTCATATGAATTAATGCAAGCCAAGGGATAATGTAATAACATTGCCTATATTATTTAAGGCTGACACAAAGGAGTGGTAAGAACAGTAAGGTACAGTACAGGGCACTAACCTGGCAGGCTGGCTGAGACTGTATCCAGGCCCGGGATGAGAGAGTCCACACACATCTCAGCCTTCACTGCTGATGAAAGAGGAGGAGACACGGTCAGATAAGGAAGTGAATGAGAAGAGAGAGAGGAAACCAAAGAGCTCCAGCTCCAGAGAATAAAGGTAGATGAGACGGACTTCAGTTCATAAACAACCTGAAACATCTCTCATGTGTGGAGAGGATACAGGAAGGGGAGAGGAAGGCATGCAGACAGGCAGGCAGGCAGAAGAGCCTGTTACCATTGCTGTTGCCCTCTGCAGAGCTGCTGAAGGGGTCAGCCAGGGGTAAAAGGTCAGGGAGCAGCAAAGATGTCTCAGGGGACTTCAGTCCCTCAATCAGCTTCTCTGTGAGAGGGACAGGGGGACGAGGAGAGGACAGGGAGGAAGGCATTGAAAGAGAGAAAAGAGAATGTGCATAAGAAAAGTATGAGCAGGGAGAGAAATAGGGAGACGATGATGTAGGACTGAGGACAAGGGAAGATGCAGTGCACACGGAAAGAATTCAGACCCCTTGACTTATTCCACTTTGTTACATTAGCCTTATTCTAAAATGGATTGAATATGTTTTTCCTCATCAATCTACACACAATATCCCATAATGAAAAAGCAAAAACTGTTTGACATTATTGAACATTTATTWAWWWWWTWAAACTGAAATATCACATTTACATAAGTGTTCAGACCCTTTACTCAGTACTTTGTTGAAGCACCTTTGGCTGTGATTACAGCCGCGAGTCTTCTTGGGTATGACGCTACAAGCTTGGCACACCTGTATTTGTGGAGCTTCTCCCATTCTTCTCTGCAGATCCTCCCAAGCTCTGTCAGGTTGGATGGGGAGCATCGCTGCACAGCTATTTTCAGGTCTCTAAAGAGATGTGCGTTGCCTTGGCTGTGTGCTTAAGGTTATTGTCCTGTTGGAAGGTGAACCTTCGCCCGAGTCTGAGGTCCTGAGCGCTCTGGAGCATGTTTTCATCAAGGATCTCTCTGTACATTGCTCCATTCCTCTTTCCCTCGATCCTGACTAGTCTAGTCTCCCAGTCCCTGCCGCCCGAAAACATCCCCACACTATGATGCTGCCACCACCATGGTTCAAAGTAGGCAAACTCCAAGTGGGCCCCCATGTGGCGCAGTGGTCTARGGCACTGCATCTCAGTGCTAGAGGCGCTACTACAGACCCTGGTTCGATTCCAGGCTGTATCAAKKCTCYCCATGATTGGGAGTCCCATAGGGAGGTGCACAATTGGCCCAGCATCGTATGGATTTGGCTGGGGTAGGCCGTCATTGTCYATAAGAATTTGTTCTTAACTGACTTGCCTAGTTAAAAAAATAAGAAAGTATTTAACCCTTATTTAAGTAGGCTGTCATGTCCCTTTTACTGAGGAGTGGCTTCCATCTGGCCAATTTACCATAAAYGCCTGATTGGTGGAGTGCTGCAGAAATGGTTGTCCTTCTGGAAGGTTCTCRRATCTCCACAGAGGAAATCTGGAGCTTTGTCAGAGTGACCATCGGGTTCTTGGTCACCTCCCTGATCAAGGCCCTTCTCCGATTGCTCAGTTTGGCCAGATCTAGGAAGAGTCTTGGTGGCTCCAAATTTCTTCCAATTAAGAATGATGGAGGCCACTGTGTTCTTGGGGTCCTTCAATGCTGCAGAAATGTTTTGGTACCCTTCCCCAGATCTGTGCCTCGACATAATCCTGCCTCAGAGCTCTATGGACAATTCCTTCAACCTCATGGCTTGGTTTTTGCTCTGACATGTCCTGTCAACTGTGGGACCTTATATATATATTCCAAATCATGTCCAATCAATTGAATTTACCACAGGTGGACTCCAATCAAGTTGTAGAAATATCTCAAGGACGATCAATGGAAACAGGATYCACCTACGCTCAATTTTGAGTCTCATAGCAAAGGGTCTGAATACTTACGTAAATTAGGCCTGTTTATTTTTTTAAATAAATTAGCACAATTTTCTAAAAACCTGTTTTCACTTTGTCATTATGGGGTATTGTGTGTAGATTGATGATTTTTTTTTATTTATTTAATCCATTTTAGAATAAAGCTGTAAAGTAACAAAATGTGGAAAAAGTGAAGGGGTCTGAAAACATTCCGAATTCACTGTATGTAAGCTAGGCTCATCTAAGTACAAATGAGAACATGATCATTATACAATCAAGGTGAGAATTAGTTGGTAACGTTTGCAAAGTGTAGCAGCTGTTAGTTCTTGGTTTTGTGAAGTCACTCTATTGGCCGGGTATTTTGCCATGAGGAATGATATGAAGACACCGGTCTTTTCCTTTACTCTTCAGCAGAGGCACATTCGAAGGTTAGGAAAAACTAAAATCACTCCTAGTGTGATGACAGAGTGCACAGACCATGCTTGATAAAAGGACATATTAATTTCAGGCGGGTAATACCATTCATGTCAAACAAGTAGTGGAGAAAAACAGCATGCCTTCAAAAGGACTGCTAGCCTTAAACCACCAACACATCATTCCATCCCACCAACCAACGACGTGGAGACGAATACAAACACAGCAGCTAGTCAGTATTTCATCTTTATTGGCTCATTAGTTGATGGACTAAAGAGCAAAATTTCAGCCTCACTCAACAAAAAAGGTTAGCTACCATAGCACCATTCCACAGACTAGGCCTACATCACTGACTGTCTTTACACGTCTCTTCTCCACTTTCATCACTGAAAAAGTGTTGGATCAGTCAGCACTGTTAGACACCTGACTGACAGCATCCMTGTTAAGTAACTTTGCTGGGTGTCCCAGGGCCGTGCCACAGACAAATCAGGAGGACTGCCTTCAGGATGTGCCTCTCCAGCAGGTTAGTGCATCCAAACAGACTGAGTGCAAACCAGGTGCATGCATGTGAGTAAGTATCTTCTGGGTCAAAACCTAAACTCCATACATACTTACAGGTGACTGGCTGCTATGGAGAGACAGGGGGGCAGAGGACCTGGGGTAGGGGGCTCAGAATATGACACAGCACAGCTGCCCATTTGCCCCCTTCACTAAGGGAGAGAGGTCATAGGTCGCAGGTCAATGATAACAAACTGCTATGACACAAAGTCTGAACTCCAGAGCCTTATTTATGCTGAACAAAAATATAAACACAACATGTAAAGTGTTGGTCCCATGTTTCATGAGCTGAAATTAAATATCACAGAAATGTTTCATACACACAAAAAGCTAATTTCTCTCCAATGTTGTGCACAAATGTGTTTACATCCCTGTTAGTGAGTATTTTTCCTTCGCCAAGATAATCCATCCACCTGACAGGTGTGGCATATCAAGAAGCTGATTAAACATCATGATCATTACACAGGTGCACCTTGTGCTGGGGACAATAAAAGGCCACTCAAAAATGTGCAGTTGTCACACAGCACAATGCCACAACTGACTGCAGGAATGTCCACCAGAGCTGTTGCATGTTCATTTCTCTACCATAAAGCCGCCTCCAATGTTGTTTTAGGGAATTTAGCAGTACCTCCAACCGGACTCAAAACCACAGAKCACGTATAATTACGCCAGCCGAGGATCTCCACATCCAGCTTCTTCCCCTGCGGGATCGACTGAAACCAGCCACAGGCTGACCACCTGTTACGCGAGTGCAGCATCAAAAGGACCTTGTGGCTGCAAGGAGCCAAGGTAAGTTGCTAGCTACCATTAAACCTATCTTATAAAAAACAATACATTTTCACATAATCACTAGTTAACTACAACTGTGGGTTTGCACAACTGAAGAWTTTCTGCACAAACTGCCAGAAACGGGTCTCAGGGAAGCTAATCTGCATGCTTGTCTTCCTCACCAGGATCTTGACCTGACTGCAGATCGATGTCGTAACCTTCAAATGGCCACTGTCACACTGGAGAAGTGTGCTTTTCACAGATTAATCCCGGTTTCAACTGTARCGGGCAGATGGTGGCGGGGTTATGGTATGGGCAGGCGTAAYCTACGTACAACAAACACAATTGCATTTTATCGATGGCAATTTGAATACACAGAGATACCATTCCATTTATCCGCCACCATCACCTCATGTTTCAGCATGATAATGCATGGCCCCATGTCGCATCGTACACAATTCCTGGAAGCTGAAAAAGTCCCAMTTCTTCCATGGTCTGCATACTCACTAGACATGTCAACCATTGAGCARGTTTGGGATGCTCTGGATCGACGTGTACAGCAGCATGTTCCAGTTCCCGCCAATATCTATGAACTTCGCACAGCCATTGAAGAGGAGTGGGACAACATTCCACAGGCCACAATCAACAGCCTGATCAGCTCTATGCGAAGGAGATGTGTTGTGCCGCATGAGGCAAATAGTGTGCACTCTAGAGGTCGACCGATTAAATCGGCATGGCCGATTAATTAGGGACGATTTCAAGTTTTCATAACAATCGGTAATCGGCCTCTTTGGACGCCGATTGTGGCCYATTACATTGCAATCTGCTTGGCAGGCTGACCACCTGTGACGCGAGTGCAGCATCAAAAGGACCTTGTGGCTGCAAGGAGCCAAGGTAAGTTGCTAGCTACCATTAAACATATCTTATAAAAAAACAATCAATCAATCTTCACATAATCACTAGTTAACTACACATGGTTGATGATATTACTAGGTTAACTAGCTTGTGCCTGTTAATTTATCATRGAATCACAGCCCACTTCAACTTCACCAAACGGGTGATGATTTAACWAAAGCGCATTCGGGGAAAAAGCACAATCGTTGCACCAATGTACCTAACCATAAACATCAATGCCTTTCTTAAAATCAATACACGAYTATATATTTTTTTAAACCTGCATATGAAGTTAAGTCATTCATGTAAGCAGGCAATATTAACTAGGGACTTTGTGTCACTTCTCTTGCGTTCAGTGCAAGCAGAGTCAGGGTATATGCAGCAGTTTGGGCCGCCTGGCTCGTTGTGATGGTCTTCGTATGTGAAGACCATTTCTTCCTAACAAAGACCGTAATTAATTAGCCAGAATTTTACACAATTAAGACATAACATTGAAGGTTGTGCAATGTAACAGCAATATCTAGACTTAGGGTTGCCACCCGTTCAATAAAATACGGAACAGTTCCGTATTTCACTGAAAGAATAAACGTTTTGTTTTCAAAATGATAGTTTCTGGATTTGACCATATTAATTACCAAAMGCTCGTATTTRTGTGTGTTTATTATATTACAATTAAGTATATGATTTGATATTTGATAGAGCAGTCTGAGCGGTGGTAGGCAGCAGCAGGCTCGTAYYCATTCATTCAAACAGCACTTTTCTGCATTTGTCAGCAGCTCTTCGCTGTGCTTCAAGCACAACGCTGTTTATGACTTCAAGCCTATCAACTCRCGAGATTAGGCTGGCAATACTAAAGTGCCTATAAGAACATCCATTAGTCAAAGGTATATGAAATACAAATGGTATAGAGAGAAATAGTCCTATAAATCCTATAATAACTACAACCTAAAACTTATTAACTGGGAATATTGAAGACGTTAGCATTTTTAAATGGCACATATTGCACTTTTACTTTCTTCTCCAACACTGTGTTTTTGCCTTATTTAAACCAAATTGAACATGTTTCATTATTTATTTGAGACGAAGTTGATTTTATGTATTATATTAAGTTAAAATAAAAATGTTCATTGTTCATTCAGTATTGTTGTAATTGTCATTATTACATACATACATATATATATAAATAAATAAATCGTCCGATTAATCGGTATCGGCTTTTTTTTGGTCGGTATCGGTGTTGAAAAATCATAATCGTCAACCTCTAGATCACACCAGATACTGACTGGTTTTCTGACTAGGGCTGTGGCGGAAGGAAATTTCATCAGCCGGTGATCGTCAAGCAAATAACTGTTGGTCACACAGTAATTGACCGTTTAGCATCTTCTGGCTTCCACACATGGCTTGTAGGCCATTTTAAAAAGTCAAAAAAATCCATGTAATACAGCCTACACCTTCACAATAAATCCATCATATATTTTAGACAGGTCTAAAAAACATATGACAAAAACGGAGTCTATTTTAGAATAAAAGAACAGAATACCGAGTAGTCCTTATGTTAGGACCTGATGTGGGTATGACTGTGTGCTACACTAGTTAATTTAGCAGACAATATTTGCTTATAATTCCGTGGCATGCGTGCATATGTATTCACCCCTTTGCTATGAAGCCCCTAAATAAGATCTGATGCAAAACCAATTACCTTTCGAAGTCACACCATRAGTTAAATAAAGTCCACCTGTATGCAATCTAAGTGTCACATGATCTCAGTATATATACACCTGTTCTGCAAGACCACTAAGCAAGGGGCACCACCAAGCAAGCGACACTATGAAGACCAAGAAGTTCTCCAAACAGGTCAGGGACAAAGTTGTGGAGAAATACAGATCAGGGTTGGGTTATAAAAAAATATCAGAAACTTAACATCCCACAGAGCACCATTAAATCCATTATTAAAAAATGGAAAGAATATGGCACCACAACAAACCTGCCAAGAGGGCCTCCCACCAAAACTCACAGACCAGGCAAGGAGGGCATTAATCAGAGATGCAACAAAGAGACCAAAGATAACCCTGAAGGAGCTGCAAAGCTCCACAGCGGAGATTGGAGTATCTATCCATAGGACCACTTTAAGCTGTACACTCCACAGAGCTGGGCTTTACGGAAGAGTGGCAAGAAAAAAATAAGCAAACATGTTTGGTGTTCACCTGTGGGAGATCCCCAAACATATGGAAGAAGGTACTCTGGTCAGATGAGACTACAATTGAGCTATTTGGCCATCAAGGTTAACGCTATGTATGGCACAAACCCAACACCTCTCATCACCCCGGAACACCATCCACACAGTGAAGCATGGTGATGGCAGCATCATGCTGTGGGGATGTTTTTCATTGGCAGGGACTGGAAAACTGGTCAGAATTTAAGAAATGATGGATGGCGCTAAATACAGGGAAATTCTTGAGGGAAACCTGTTTCAGTCTTCCAGAGATTTGAGACTGGGACGGAGGTTCACCATCCAGCAGGACAATGACCCTAAGCATACTGCTAAAGCAACACTAGAGTGGTTTAAGGGGAAATATTTAAATGTCTTGGAATTGCCTAGTCAAAGCCCAGACCTCAATCCATTTGAGAATTTGTGGTATGACTTAAAGATTGCTGTACACAAGCGGAACCCATCCAACTTGAAGGAGCTGGAGCAGTTTTGCCTTGAAGAATGGACAAAAATCCCAGTGGCTAGAGGTGCCAAGCTTATAGAGACATAACCCAAGAGACGTGCAGCTGTAATTGCTTCAAAAGGTGGCTCTACAAAGTATTGACTTTGGGGGGGGG
>NC_036872.1:17461523-17488774 GCF_002910315.2 Salvelinus sp. IW2-2015
TTTTGGCCTTCCTGTGACATCGGGTGGTGTAGGTGTCCTGGAGGGCAGGTAGTTTGCCCCCGGTGATGAGTTGTGCAGACCTCACTACCCTCTGGAGAGCCTTACGGTTGTGGGCGGAYCAGTTGCCGTACCAGGCGGTGATACAGCCCGACAGGATGCTCTCGATTGTGCATCTGTAGAAGTTTGTGAGTGCTTTTGGTGACAAGCCAAATTTCTTCAGCCTCCTGAGGTTGAAGAAGTGCTGCTGCGCCTTCTTCACAACGCTGTCAGTTTGTCCGTGATGTGTACGCTGAGGAACTTAAAACTTACTACCCTCTCCACTACTGTCCCGTCGATGTGGATAGGGGGCTGCTCCCTCTGCTGTTTCCTGAAGTCCACGATCATCTCCTTTGTTTTGTTGACATTGAGTGTGAGGTTATTTTCCTGACACCACACTCCGAGGGCCCTCACCTCCTCCCTGTAGGCCGTCTCGTTGTTGTTGGTAATCAAGCCTACCACTGTAGTGTCGTCTGCAAACTTGATGATTGTGTTGGAGGCGTGCATGGCCATGCAGTCATGGGTGAACAGGGAGTACAGGAGAGGGTTGAGAACGCACCCTTGTGGGGCCCCAGTGTTGAGGATAAGCGGGGTGGAGATGTTGTTACCTACCCTCACCACCTGGGGGTGGCCCGTCAGGAAGTCCAGGACCCAGTTGCACAGGGCGGGGTCGAGACCCAGGGTCTTGATGACGAGTTTGGAGGGTACTATGGTGTTAAATGCTGAGCTGTAGTCGATGAACATAGGTACATAGGTATTCCTCTTGTCCAGATGGGTTAGGGCAGTGTGAATGCGATTGCGTCGTCTGTGGACCTATTGGGGTGATAAGCAAATTGGAGTGGGTCTAGGGTGTCAGGTAGGGTGGAAGTGATATGCTCCTTGACTAGTCTCTCAAAGCACTTCATGATGACGGAAGTGAGTGCTACGAGGCTCTAGTCATTTAGCTCAGTTACCTTCGCTTTCTTGGGAACAGGAACAATGGTGGCCCTCTTGAAGCATGTGGGAATAGCAGACTGGGATAAGGTTTGATTGAATATGTCCGTAAACACACCAGCCAGCTGGTCTGCGCATGCTCTGAGGACGCGGCTGGGGATGCCGTCTGGGCTGGCAGCCTTGCGAGGGTTAACACGTTTAAATGTTTTACTCACGTTGGCTGCAGTGAAGGAGAGCCCACAGGTTTTGGTAGCGGGCCGTGTCAGTGGCACTGTGTTGTCCTCAAAGTGAGCAAAGAAGTTGTTTAGTTTGTCTGGGAGCAAGACATCCTGGTCCGCGACGGGGCTGGTTTTCCTTTTGTAGTCTGTGATTGACTGTAAACCCTGCCACATACCTCTCATGTCTGAGCCGTTGAATTGCGACTCTACTTTGTCTCTATACTGACGCTTAGCTTGTTTGATTGCCTTGCGGAGGGAATAGCTAGACTGTTTGTATTCGGTCATGTTTCCGTTCACCAGTTTTGCGCAAATGCTGCCATCAATCCACGGTTTCTGGTTGGGGAATGTTTTAAGACGCTGTGGGTACAACATCACCAATGCACTTGCTAATAAACTCGCTCACCGAATCAGCGTATTCATCAATGTTATTGTCCGACGCTATGCGGAACATATCCCAGTCCACGTGATCGAAGCAATCTTGAAGTGTGGAATCCGATTGGTCTGACCAGCGTTGAAAACAGACCTGAGCATGGGCGCTTCCTGTTTTAGTTTCTGTCTATAGGCTGGGAGCAACAAAATGGAGTAGTGGTCATATTTTCCAAAAGGAGGGCGGGGAATGGCTTTATATGCGTCGTGGAAGTTAGAATAACAATGATCCAGGGTTTTGCCAACCCGGGTGGCGCATTCGATATGCTGATAAAATTTAGGGAGCCTTGTTTTCAGATTAGCCTTGTTAAAATCCCCAGCTAGAATAAATGCAGCCTCAGGATGTGGTTTCCAGTTTACATAGAGTCAAATGAAGTTATTTCAGGGCCGTCGATGTGTCTGATTGGGGCGAGATATGCAGGACTGTGATTATGATCGAAGAGAATTATCTTGGTAGATAATGCGGTCGGCATTTGATTGTAAGGAATTCTAGGTCAGGTGAACAAAAGGACTTGAGTTCCTGTATGTTGTTATAATCACACCACGTCTCATTAATCATAAGGCATACACCCCCGCCCTTCTTCTTACCAGAGAGATGTTTGTTTCTGTCGGCGCGATGCTTGAAGAAGCCGGGTGGCTGTACCGACTCTGATGACGTATCCCGAGTGAGCCATGTTTCCGTGAAACAAAGAACGTTACAATCTCTGATGTCTCTCTGGAAGGCAACCCTTGCTCGGATTTCGTCTACCTTGTTGTCAAGAGACTGGACATTGGCGAGTAGTATGCTTGGGAGCGGTGCGCGATGTGCCCGTCTACGGTGCCTGACCAGAAGACCGCTCCGTCTGCCCCCCGCCGTTGTTTTGGGTCGCCGGCTGGGATCCGATCCATTGTCTTGGGTGGTGGACCAATCAGAGGATCCGCTTCGGGAAAGTCGTATTCCTGGTCATAATGTTGGTGAGTTGACGTTGCTCTTATATCCAATAGTTCCTCCCGACTGTATATAATAAAACCTAATATTTCCTGGGGTACAAATTTAAGAAATACCACATAAAAAAAKCAAAATACTGCATAGAAGCAAGGCGGCCATCTCTGTCGGCGCCGGAAGTAAACCAATCTTGGCTTGACATCATGGGAAAATCAAAAGAAAATCAGCAAAGATCTCAGAGAAAATATTGTCGACCTCCACAAGTCTGGWTCATCCTTGGGAGCAATTTACAAACGCCTGAAGGTACCGCGTTCATCTGTACAAACAATAGTACGCAAGTATAAACACCATGGGACCACGCAGCCATCATACCGCTCAGGAAGGAGACGCGTTCTGTCTCCTAGAGATGAACATACTGTGGTGCGAAAAGTGCAAATCAATCCCAGAACAACAGCAAAGGACCTTGTGAAGATGCTGGAGGAAACAGGTACAAAAGTATCTATATCAACAGTAAAACGAGTCCTATATCGACATAACCTGAAAGACCGCTCAGCAAGGAAGAAGCCACTGCTCCAAAACCAAGCCTATAGAAATGATGCACAAAATAGCTCATGGGCTCTGAAGTGTTTGATTAGATTTTCAAATACATTTTCATTGATGTCAGAGTGATTAGAGGGACACGAGTGCTGAGTACCAGGCAGTTGGCACGTTTAGTAGGCTACTAATGACCATCAGCAGCATCAGAGCTTGTAGAAGCCTAATTTCCGTGACTAAACGGTCATGTGGAATTTGACTGCCGTCATGACTCGCGACCGCCGGTGTGGCGGTAATACGCTCACCGCAACAGCCCTATCTGTGATCAACAGATGCATATCTGTATTCCCAGTCATGTGAAATCCATAGATTAGGGCCTGATGAATTTATTATATGAATTGTAACTCAGTAAAATCTTTGAAATTGTTGCATGTTGTGTTTATATTTTTGTTTGGTGTAGATGTATGGCTCTGGTGTACTGCTCTTCTGGTACCATATAACAGCAGCATGCACTGACCTGTGAGGAAACGGGTACTCTTTCCAATCGCCTTCTCACATTTAATATGAGAATTGAATAACTAGACTAGATAGTATGGCCATCCCTTCTGAAAGGGCTTTACATCTGGCCTGTGGCTATATGAACTCCTGTAGACACTGTGCAGTGCTTTCCCAACAGCAGGGGTGCAGTTCCTGTTGTGGGCTCTACCAGTGCTATGTGCCAGTAAATCCTCAGTGTTCTCACTCTGTTTGTGCCCTGTGTAGAAGACTGTGTATGTGGGGAGAGGACAGAGAAGATTAACCACACCCAGATTATGTAACAGCCGCAGGCAGCCTTTTAACCCCTCAGCTCAGTCCCCACTAACTGACAACACTGGCATCCACTGACTGTCATTGGAGCGATTATGTGGGCCTTACAGGGAATACAGCCTAGCCTGGGCTAAGACAAACTGAGGACAGAGTATTGCCCCTGAGCCATTTTGAAAAGCAATCAACTACCAACTGAAGGAAGAGCTCAGATGTGATGCTTAACTTTCCCACTGTTCTCAGTGACAGAAGCATTCTAAAGCAGGCACCTCCAGAGGAACAGCAATCCGATTAACAAAGGAGAATGTGTCCTTCAGGTAACCAGGCAACAGTAGTCAGAGGCACGGGTCCACAAGTGTGAGGTGATCCAGCTAKGGTCTCTATTCATAGGAACTGAAAGGGAATCAATGACGCTAACAGAACATGGACAATAGGACTACAGAGCAAAGCCATGTCACCCCAGACTCATGATCTAAACAATGGCTTTAAACATTAGATATAGGACACATACAATCCTCCAACATGAGTGTCTCAGGAACATCTAGGAATTGAAACACACTGGATGGAGGATTAATGGTAAAGTATGGATCCTGGCAGGACAGAGAAGTGGAACCTAACACATTCCACAACAATGTTGCATGCTGGGAAAGGGCGTTACCTGTGGTGTCAGAGAGGGAGAGGGCGTTAAAGGGGTCCGGGACACTCAACATCGCTGAGCCTGCATCCAAACCCAGGATGTCAGCAGTTCTCTCAGCTTAACATTACACAGGGAGAACAAAAGAGGGAGAAGGAGAGAAAGAAGGAGAGAAAGCAGGAGAATAGGGGGAGGAAGGATGTTGGAGAAGACAGGATGGTCAGGTTATGACAGTTACCGATCTAATAGAAAGTCAACAAGATGTAAGAGGACAACAGCGCTGAGGAGAACAAATTACACAACAGTAATTGGTTTGGGTTGGGCTTAGAGAAAATAGTCTCACAGTAAGGTTGGAGAGGTTCACTTGACAGCTCAGACCGATACATCTCTCTATGAAAGAATTCTACAGAGRTGGAGAAACATCGTCCTTCAAAATAAAGATTTACAGAGAAGAAGCCGGCAGATAAAATCACAAGGACACCACATGGGAAATATGTAGAGATGAGGGAGAGGGATAATGACGTCTGTATGACACAGGGAGAGAGAGGAAGGCTGGTGAACACGTAGGGTCTTACCTGGGAAAGCCTTGCATGTGGCCCCAGCAGCAGAGACAGGCTGCAGCCCTGAGATGAGGTTCTCTGTGGAGAGGCCGGCCCTCTCCCCTGTTGTAGCTGTCATAAAGACATACACAATTAGAAAACAACATCACCTCTGATAATTTACCTATCTACCATCTATCCATTGCACTTCTAGATGTCAATAAACAGACTGGACTTTGTGGTCTTACTCTCYGCCAGCTTGGCAAAGTCCTTGTTGAGCAGCTCCTCTGCAGAGAGCTTGGAGAAGTTGTCATCACCAAAAGGGTTCCAGCTGCCAGTGGGTACAGAGGGGGCTGTCTGGGCACCYCCCTCCCCTGGCTGGTACACACTCTGCTGGGAGGAGCAGGGGGAGCCAGAGGGGGTGGTGCTGGCTGACCTACAACACACACAGGAAAACACAAAGGTTACAGTGGAAACCATCAATCTCATGTACAAACAAGTATGTGCCAAATATAAAACATGCATACAAATATGGGTGATTAAAAAGCCTATTGATTTATTTGTAGATTGAAAGGACTGTTTATTCCTGTGTTGAACTATATGGGCTATAAAAGGGAGTGTTTAAAGGGTTCTCTGAATGAATGCCTGTTCGCTTGCTCCTTCTCGCTCTCTTGCTTGCTCCTTCTCTCGCTTGCTCCCTCTCTCTCTCTCGCTTGCTCCCTCTCGCTCGCATTGCTCCTCTATCTACTATTATGCTCGCACACTCTCTCTCCGTCTCTGCTTGCTCCGCATCTCTCCTTTCGCGGTCCGCTGCTTCTTCATTCTGCTCTCTCGCTTGCACCCTCTCTCTCTCTCTCGCTTGCTCGCGCCCTGCTCTCTAAGCTGCTCCTGGCTCCTCTCTCTGCTTCGTCCTGCTCTCTCTCTCTCCGCTTGCTCCCTCGCTCTTTCCCGCTCTCTGCATGCATCTCCTCTCTGCGCCGTTGCCCTCCTGCTCTCTCTCCTCTCAATGCTCTCGTCGCATTGCTGTCCCACTTGGTCTCACTCTCTCTCTCTGCATCTCCCTCGCTTGCTCCCATCTGATTCTCGCTTCCACTTCTCCTTCGCTTGCTTCGCGGTCACTATCGTCTCTCTCGCTTGCACCCCGGCTCTCTCTCTCTCTCGCTTGCTCCCCTCTCTCTCTCTCAGTCTTCTCCCGCTGCTCCGTTTCTCTCTCTCTCTCTCTCGCTTGCTGTCCCTCTCTCTCTCAGTCTCTCGTCGCTTGCTCCCCATTCATTCGCGTTGCTCCTCCTATCTCTCCTCTCCACTTCGCTTGCCTCCTTCTCTTCTCTTTCTCACTTATGCTTGCTTCCCTGTCTTCTCTCGCTGCCTTGCCCTCTCTCTATCTGCACTGGCTCTCGCTTGCTTCCTCGTGCTGTGCCCAGCCGAGCAGTTGCCATCCATTCGCTTTGCTCCCTCTCTACCTCTCTTATCTCACCCCTCTCTCTCAAGGCGTGATGGCAATCAGATTCCGAGTCTCAGTCCCGACTCTCTCTCTCAGTCGATCGCTCTCGACTGGTGTAGCTTGCAAGTCACCTGCTTGGCTCCTCTCTCCTCTTTCTTCTCAAATGCATCTGCAGGTTGGTCCCCGTCTCTCTCGCCTCCTACCTCCACTGCCAAAATCGTCGTTTTCAAGTCTCTGAGCGGGGACTAGGTTTGTTCTCTCGCCCATCTCTCCTCTCCATCTCTTCTCGTCCCCGTGCCCTGTTCACCAACTGTCTTGGTGTGTTTTCTGCAAACGCTGGCATGATATTGGTCCTGCTCATCATCTCTCTTGTTTCTGGCTCGCTCCTTGCCCTCCCTCTCTCTCTCTCTCGCTCGCTTGCACTCTCCTCTCGCTTGCTCCCCCGTTCTGCGTCACACCCAGAGGTTAGGACCCCTGCTTTCTCGATACTACGCTCTCTACGACTTGCTCCCTCTCCTCTCCGCTTGTCCCTTCACTTTAGGATTCCTCCAGGTACTTATCCTCTCTCTCTCATCGCTGCTTCCTTTTTCTTCTCTCTTTCTCTCGTTGTCGCTCTGCTCTCGCTCTCCTCTCTCTCTATTCGGCTTGCTGCCTCTCTCTCTCGCTTGCTCCTCTCCGCTGCTCTCTCCCTTCTCTCTTGCTCCCGTCTCTGCCTCTCTCTCTCGCTTGCTCCTCTCTTTCTCTCTACCCTCTCCTCCTCTTCTGCTCCCTCACTCTCTCTCCCCTCGGCTTGCTTCCCTCTCTCTCCTCTCTCTCGTGCCTTCTCTCTCTCGCATCCTATTCCTTCTCGTTGCTCCTCTCTCTCTCGTCGTTGCTCCCTTCTCTCTCTCGTCCCTTGCTTCCTCTCTCTCTCTCGCTTGCTCCCTCTCTCTCTCTCCTCGCTTGCTCCCCTTCTTCTCGCTCTCTGCTCTCCTCTCTCTCGCTTTGCTCCTCTCTCTCTCTCGCGTTGCTCCCTCTCTCTCTCTCTCTCGCTTGCTCCTCTCTCTCTCTCGCTTGCTCCCTACTCTCTGCTCGCTCGCTCCCTCCTCTCTCTCCTGTCCTCTCTCCTTGCTCGCCTTGCTGCCCTTTCTCTCTCTCCGTCTGCTCCTTCTCCTCTCTATCCTCCTTCGTCCGCGTGCTCCTTCGTCTCCCCTCTCTTCATCGCTCTTCCCTCCCTCCTCTCTGCTTTCCTCCCTCTCTCTCTCTTGCTCCCTCTCTCTCCTCTTTGCTCCTCTCTTCTCTCCCGTTGCTCCTCTCTCTCTCTCGCTTCTCTCTGCTGGCTCTCTCCTCGTGCCTCTTCCGTTCCTTTCGTTGCTCCTCTCTCTCTCTCTTCTTCCTCGCTTGCCTCCCTCTCTCTCTCTCCCTCGCTTGCTCCTCTCTCTCTCCTCGCTTGCTCCCTCTCTCTCTCTCGCTTGCTCCCTTCTCTCTCTCTGCTTGCTCTCCCTCTCTCTCTCTCGCTTGCTCCCTCTCTTCGTCTCTCTCATCTCCCTTCTTCGCTTGCTCCTCTCTCTCTCTCTCTGCCCCTTCTCCCTCTTCTCTCATCCTCTCTCCTCGCTTCTCTCTCTCGCTTGCTCCTCTCTCTCTCTCGTCTCGTCTCTTCTCGCTTGCTCCTCTCTCTCTCGCCTCTCTCTCTCTCGCCTCGCTTGCTCCCTCTCTCTCTCTCTCTCTCTCGCTTGCTCCCTCTCTCTCTCCCTCTCTCTCTCTCTCGCTTGGCTCCCTCTCTCTCTCTCTTCTCTCTCTCGCTTGCTCCCTCTCTCTCTCTCTCTCCTCTCTCGCTTGCTCCCTCTCTCTTCTCGCTTGCTCCCGCTCTCTCTGTCTCTCTCCGTCGTCTTTTCTCAACTTTATATGTCATGGTGTTGCGTTAGCTTCATCGTCACTCTTTGTCATTCTCTCCTCGGGCATTGCTCCCCTGCTCAACAGGGAGTACAGAGTCTGGTCTCTCCGCTTGGCTCCCGGGATCCTCACTCTCTCTCCGTACGGCGTCAGCTCCCACTCTCATCTCTGCCCTCCATTCCGGCTTGCTCCCTCTTGTCGCCTCTCGTCTCACCTCCTGCAGCCTCTCACCTTATTGAGTCGCTGGGGCTTCCCTCTCCTCCCTCTGTGTCTTCTTGCTTGCCTCCCCTCATCGTCTCCTTCTCGGGCATTCAGTCTCCCTCGTCTCTCATCTCGCAATGTGCCTCGTCGCTCTAGCGACTCCCTCTCTCATTGTGTTTGTCTCTTGCTCACTCACGTCGCGATTGCTCCCCTCTTCTTCATCTTCTACCTCTCCTCTCCTCGTCGCACGCTCCCTGTCTTCTCTCATCTTCTCTCCAGTCGCTTCCTGTGTGCGGGCGGTCGCGTCTCTCACTCACTCGTTCGCTTCGGCTTGCCCTCTCCAGGTCAATGTCTTCCAGGAATCCAGGTTGCATTCGGCGGGGAGGTGTGCTCCTCAACTACTCTCTCCACCTCAGACTTGCTCTCTATCTCCCATCGTCAGGTCTCTCCCTTAGCATAGATAGATCGCCGATTGCGCCTCTCTCTCTTCTCTTGAGGGTTCCTTATGCCTCTTCACATCGGGCTGCTTCTTCAGATACTACTCTCTCCTCGGCCGCTGAGTTGCTCGCTCTAGTCAATGCACACCTCCTCCTCTCTCTACTCTGCTGTCGAGGTCCTTTCCTCCCACCGTACCCGCCTTTACCTTCTTGCCTCCGCAGGTTTGGAAAGGTGCAACCGCTCGGTGGACGTTGCATCATCCCGAGATTTCGTCTCTGTCCATGCTTTCCATCCCTCTCTCTTTCCTGTTGTCATCTCGATCATCCTGTTGTCGGTCCTGCAGTATGCCAACCTCCTCTCGTCTCGTCTCTCTCTGCTCCATCTATTGCTCTCTCGCTTGCTGACACTCCACGTCTCATGTGTCGCTTCGCTCCTCACTCTTCTCGTCTGTCGGGTTTCTTCTTGCTATCGCCCTCGCTCGTCACTATACGGGCTGCTTCGCCTATGGTTCGTTGATGTCGTATCTGCGTCCCGAGCGTGTGCTCTACCTCTCGTCTCTCCCTTGGCTCACCCTTCTCTCTCTCTCTCGTCTCGTCGATTGGTCCCTCCCTCATCCTGCTTCTCTCTCAGAGGCACTTTCATTTTCGGCGCTTGGTGCCCTCACCATTCTCTCGTCTGTGTGACCCTCGCTTGCTCCCTCTCCTCTCTCTCTCTCTCTAACAGCTCACGCTCGCTCGCCATGCTCGTCTACGTCGAGTTGGTCGCGTTGTCTCCTCGCTCCCTCTCCGAATCTTCTCTATGCCGCACGTTGCTCCGCTTCATCCTCTCTCGCTTGGTCGTTGCCTTGCCTGCCCTTCTCTTTTGGGCCTCTCCATCAACAGATGTGGGCTAGCCTCTCATCTCTCTCTTCCTCGGATGTGGTGGTCTCTGGGCTTTGGTCGTCTCTCTATCTACACTCGCTCGCAAATATGACATCTGCTCTCTTCGGTCATTCTCACAGTCCTTCGCTTGCTCCCTCTCTCTCGTCTCGACTCGTTGGCTCCCATCCTCTTCCGGTCTCTCTCGGCTTCTGAGCTCCCTCTCTCTCTCTGGTATCTCGGCTTGCTGCTCCGGTCTTTCTGTACATCAAATATCCTCAGCTCTTACGCCTCCCTCTCGCTCGGTCCTCTCGCTTGCTCCCTCTCTCTCCCCAATCGCTGCTCCCTCTCAGTTCCTCTCGTCGTCGCATTGCTCCCCTCTCTCTCTCTCTTTCGCTTGCTATCCCTCTCTCTCTCTCTCGGACTTGCTCCCTTCCTCATCGGCTCGCTGTAGCTCCCTCTCTCCATCGCTTGCTTATTCCCAAATCTCTGCACTCCGATATCCCTTTCGCCACTCTTCTCTCGCTTGCTGCAGCCTCTCTCTCTCTCGCGTTGCTCCCTTGTGTCTCTCCTCTGCTTGCAGCGCCTCTCTCGCTCTACTTCGGGCTTTGCTCCGGCTCTTCCTCGCTTGCTCCTCTTCTCCTCTCTCTCTCTCCCTCAGAGCTACCTTTGTGCTTCCCTCCTCTCCCTGCCAGTAAATCTGCTTTGGCTCCTTCTCCTCCGCGCTTGCTTCCCATCTCTTCTCTCTCGCTCTGCTCTCTCTACTCCTCGCCTTGCTCCCTCTCTCTCTCTCCTGCCCTTGTGCTCCCTCTCTCCCCTATCTCTCGTCTCGGGCCTCTTTTGCTCCCTCTCTTGATACTACTCTCCTCTCATTCTCCTCTAGCAGTTGTCGACCTCGCCTTAACTCTCTAGGCTTCTTTTCTCGTTCACATTCCGTTGCTCCTCTCTCTCTACGCTGTGCTCCCCTTCCTACGTCTGCAGAGCGGTCGATTCGAACCACCATTGCTCCCGTGTTCTTCGTCTCCCGGTCGAGATTGCTCAGCCCTCCTGTCATGTCTTCCCCAACCGGATCGCAACTTGCCTCCTCATCTCTCGCTCTCTCCTCTCGCTTGCCTCTCGTCCGTCTCATCATCCTTCTCTTAGAAGCGGGCTTCCTTCTCAAAGTGATATATCTTCAGTGTTGCCTCTGCCTCAAAGCGAGCCAATTAGACCGTTTTTTTTAGCTATTGACATCAGCTCTCCTCTCGTCTACTCAGCTCTCGCTCTGGCCTTGCTCCTCATCGTCCTCCTCCTCGCTTGCACTCCTGTCTTCTGAATCTTTCCCTGCTTCTCGGCTTGCTCCCAGTCACTCGTACTCTAGCGGCAATCGCTTTATGCTGCACACCCGATTTCCTCTCTGTCTACCTATCCAGACTCCAGCTTGGCATCCTCTTCTTCTCTCAGTCGCTTGCCCCTTCGTGTGTCCTTCACGTACTCGTCTCCCTCTCACACTCAACCTCCACTGCTTGCTCCCTCTCGTAATCGTCACACTCTCGGCTTGCTTCCCTACGTCGTCTCTCTCTTCGGTCCCACGCCTGGCGCTTGGCTCCCTCTTCCTAATCTCTCTCCTCCGCGTTGCTACCCTCTCTCTCTCCAATTTAGTCACAGACGGCCATTGCCTCCCTCTCTCTCTCTCCAGTCAGCGTGCTCTCGTCTCTTCTCTCGCCGCTTCCGCTCCTTCCTCTCTCTCCCTTCCGTCTGTCTGAATGATCACTTCGCTTGCTGCCCTCTCTTCTCTCCCTCCTTGCTCCCTTCTCTCTCTCTCTCGGCTTGCTCCTCTCTCTCTCTCTCGTTGCTCCTCGTCTCATTCGGCTTTCTTCTCGTTGGGGCTGAATTGGGCTTGGCTTTTCCACTCGCCTTTCACTCGTCTCGTTTCTTCTCTCTGCACGCTTTTGCTCGCCTGCTCTCTCTCTCGCTTGCTCTCTCAGTCCTCCGCTCCACTCTGTGTACTTGCCTCCTCCTCCCTCGCTCTCGACGCGCTTGCTCCTCTCTCTCAATCTGCTTGCTCCCCCTCTTCTCTCTCTCTCTCCAGCCGCTTGGCTTCCGCCTAATCAGTACTCTGGGCATAGCTACCGGTTGCTCCCTCTCTTCTCTCTCCGACGTTGCTACCTCCTCTCGGCGCTCTTCGCTTGCTTCTCCTTTGGGTTGTTGTCCTTGCGTCCGCTCCCGTCCCGTGTATTAGGCCTCTCCTACTTCTCTCGCTCTTCTTTCTTTGTTATAGGCTTGCTCCCTTATTTCGTACACTCTATTTCTTTTCTCTCTAACACGTCTTTTTAAGGCTGCGCTCCTCCTCTCCGGGCTTGGCTTATTCGGCCTGAGCCCCTCTTCTCCCTTCAGCTTGCTCCTCTCTCTCTCGCTTTCCATTGCCTCCCCACCGTCTGGGCATCTCTCGCTTTGCCCTAATCCTCTCTCGCTTGCTCGCGCTCTCTTCTCTGGCTCAGCGTTGCTCACTCTCTCTCTCAGCTTGCTCGCCATCTCTCTCTCGCTTGCTCCTCTCTCTCAACGTCGCCCTTTGGCGTCACTCTCTCTCTCTTCAGCCTTAAACGGCTCCGTTCCTTCTACTCCACCCTCTCTTCACCACACCTCTCCTTCCTCGCTGTCTCCAGCTCGCCTTGCTCCGCACTACACTATATCGTGGTTCATGGATCTCGGCTTCCGCGTGATCTCCTCTCTTCCCTCTCTCTCTCGGGCTTGCCTCCCCTCTCTCATCCTCTTCTTTTTTGATATTATATTCTCTTTATGCAAACTGGCGAGTTGCTCTCTCTCACCTCTCTCTCGGCTTGCTCCTCATCGCTCCTCACTCCAAATCAGCGGCTTGCTCCATCGTCACTATCTCTCCTCACCTGGCTTGCTCTCCACACTAGATCCCTCATTCGTTCATACTAGCTAGTCCGCATTGGCTCCCTCTCTCTCTCTCTCTGACGTTAGTTCAGCATCACCACCTCTAGTCTTCCTCCGCTTCGCTCCACCCTCTCTAACTCTCTCTCTCGCTCTCTCTCTCTCGCTATTGCTGCCCTCTTCTCTCTCTCGCTTGCTTCCCTCTCATCTCTCTCTCTCTCGCTTGCTTCCCCTCTCAGCTCTCGTCGTGTCCATGACGCTCGCCTGTCCCTCCTCTAACCCTCGCTACGCTAGCTCCCCCTCTCGTCTCTCTCTCTCTCGCCTTGTCCCTTCTCGTCTCCCATCGCTTGCTCGCTCTCCCTCTCGTTGCCTCCCCTCGTCTCTCCCTCGCTTGTCTCCCTTCGGACAAGATGTACAGGGCCAGTTCGCTTGCTCCCTTGCTCCTCTCCTCTCTCATCCGCTGCCCCTCTCTCTGCTCTCGGCTTAGCGTCCCTCTCTCTCTCGCTTGCTCCTCTCATCTCGTCTCGTCTTGCTCCTCTCTTTCGCTGCTCCCTCCCCTCTACCGGCCTCGCTTCCCCTCTCTCACACTCGCTTGCTGCCCTCTCTCTCTCGCCTTGCTCCCCTCTCTCTCGGGCTTGCCCTCCCTCTCTCTCTCAGCTTGCACTCCCTCTCACCTCGGTCTGACACTTGCCATAATTTTTCCCATCTCCTTCGTCACGCGCGTTCTGCACTACACCGCTCTCTCGTCTGCACATTCTTGCTCGCTCCTCTCTCTCTCCGTCACGCTCACGCATTCCGTCCTCTCTCAACCTCTCCTCTGCCGAAGCCAGTCTCGCTATCCCATCTCTCTCCGTCGATCGACTCATGCTGTTTTCCTCGTTCATTCTGATCTCGCTCCATCTCGACACAACATCTGCCATGCCCATTTCCATTCTCTGCTCTCTCCGCTCCCTCTCCTCCTCGCTTGCTCTCTCATCTTCCCAGGCTTGCTCCCTCATCTCTCTCGCTTGCCTCCTCTCTTCTACTCTTCTCTCTCGCTTGTCTCCTTCACTTCTCTCTCCACCGTCCTACCTCCTCTGCCCTGTGCTTGTCCGCCTTCTCTCTCGGCTTGCTACCCCCGTACTACATCTCTCTTCTCTCTCCTCTCGCATGCTCCACTCTCTCCTTCTCACTTCTTCTCTCTCTCTCGTGCGATCCCTCTCTCCATCTCTCTCCTACCAGGCTCGCTTTGCTTCCACCTTCTTCTCCCGCCTGCTTGGCTCCCCTCTCTCTCTCTCCCCCAAGCTTGCCTTCCCCTCATCTCTCTCCTCCGCCTCAGAGTCTTCTGCTTTCTCCTCGCCGCGTCGGCTCCTCTCTCCGCTCGCGCTATACCTCCACCTCTCTCTCCTCGTCTCTCGCTCACTACATCTCTATCTCTCTCTATCGGCTCCCCTCTTCTCTCTTCATGCTCCTCTCTCTCGCTTGCTCCCTCTCTCTCTCGTCTTGCTCACACGCCTTCATGTCTCTCTCTCTCACTCTTTCGCTCGCTTGCTCCCCATCTCTCTCGCCATCCGTCTGTTCGCGATTGCTCCGCCTCTTCTCTCTCTCTCTCGGCTCGCCTGCTTCGCTCTACGCTTTCTGCTCTATTTGCTTGGCTCCTCTCCTTGGAACGTCTCACGCTCGCCTGCCCTCCATTGCTCGTATGTCCTCTTCTCTCGCGTCGCTTTGCCTCAGCTCGTCTAAGCCTCTCTCTCTCAGTCAGCTAGTGCTACTCTCCCCTACCTCTCTACTGTGCATCATCGCTTGCTCCCGTTCTTCTCTCTATCTCTTCCTCCTCATTGCATCTCGCTCGCGCTCTCGGCTCTCTCTCTCTCTCTCCTCTCTCTCCTCTCTCTTCTCATTCGTTGCTCCCTCTCTCTCCTCTCGCTTGCTCCTCTCGTCGCTCTCCTCTCTCTCTCCCTCGCCCCCTCTCTCTCTCCTCCTCGCTTGCTCCCTCTCTCTCTCCGATGCTTGCTCTCTCTCTCTCTCGCTTGCTCCCTCTCTCTCTCTTCGCTTGCTCCTCTCTCTCTCCGCTTGCTCCCGTCTCTTCTCTCGGCTTGCGTTTCCCCTCTCTCTCTCGCTTGCTCCCTCTCTCTCTCTCCGCTTGCTCCCTCTCTCTTCGCTTGCTCCCTCCTCCCTCGCTTGCTCCTCTGCTCTCTCTCTGCTTGCTCCTCTCTCCTCTCGCTTGCTCCCTTCTTTTTCTCCTCGCTTTTGGGCCCTCCTCTCTCTCTCTCCTCGCTGCCCTTCTCTCCTCTCCGCTTGCTCCCTCTCTCTCTCTCGTCGCTTGCTTGCCTCCCTCTCCTCTCTCTTCTCTCGCTTGCTGCCTCCTCTCTCTCTCTCTCTCTCGCTGCTTTGCTCCCTCTCTCCCTTGCAGTGCGTGGGATGGAATGGAACAAGTTGATTCCTCAAGTTCAATTGAGAATGGGTTAATGTCAGCTCACTTGGACTTGTTGAGGCTGGCCTCGCTGCAGCCGCCTGCAAGTAGCTGGTTTGACTTGCTGATATGGGAACCCCCAAAACACAGCACTGTGGGGTGACGTCGCTCAGGATGCGCTCTGTGACTGCCTCGGGGGCATCTTGGGGAAGGAGGGGGCGTCAAGGGAGCGCAGCTGTGGAGACCCAGCGTCAGGAGCCAGAATGCTGGAGGAAGAGAGCGAGAGAAAGGGTCTAAATGGAGATAAGGAAAATATCACACCAAATATCAATATCATGGGAGAAGGGAAAAATTACAGGCTGATTCAATTGATTAGCTATTCTAATTTGGTTAGTGAAAAGACATGGTTATTAGTGGCAAAAATTCCCAAAGGATTGGTTTTCACACGGATGTTATCGATTATATGGATTTTAGAACAATACATCCTAAGGAGAGCAGAACTGAGTGTTGACAGGTTCCAGTGACAGGACGTTTCATGACATAACTTTGAAACATTATAAACTTCCAGTGAGGAAACAGCTCAGACAGCTTCTGAATCTAATCTTTTTGGTTTGATTCTATTTGATTCACTATGCAAAAGCATGAAATGGCTGTCTTCATGTGTGTAGGTATTAGCTGATTTCTAGGCCCCAGAACAGACGAGAGCAGGGAGCACTGTTAGCACATACCCTGTCCTACACTCAGATCCACGCCCCAATGAAGGGGATGTTCAGATGAAATAGCGTGGGTCACGCCCTCCCTGTCCCACAGACCGCCAGGCTGCCAGAGGGATGGGCCTGTTAGCCTCCCTGTCGCCACAAGGCAGGAGCTGCCATGAGGCGTGATGTGGCTCCTGTTAGCCCTTTTACGCTGTCCACAAGGCAGCAGGGATTCTGCAGTAGGGTGAATGGGTTCGTTTCTTTGTCACTCACCCTTGTTCCCACAAGTGCAGCAAGCTGCACACAGGGGAGGGCACTGTTAGCGCCTTCGTCTGCCACAAGGCAGAGTGCGACTGGCCAGAGAGGGGAATGGGCCGTTGAGGCCCTCCGTCCCAAAGAGGCAGCTATGGCTGCAGATTGGGGCTGTGGACCGGTTAGCCTTGCCGCTGTTCCGCACGAAGGCAAGACAGGCTGCTCAGAGCGCGAATTGGGCCTGTTGGCCCCTCCCTGTCCACACAGGCAGCAAGGCTGCCCAGAGGGGATGGGCCTGTTCAGCCTCCTCCCTGTGCCATCAAGGCCAGCAGGTCTGCCGAGAGGGGAGGGGGGTTACTGTGGGCTCAGAGTCAGTCAAGTGCAGGTCCTGTGGCTGCAGGTCCAGGGGCTGCAAGCTGAGGGGGTGCTGCTGATTGGGGGGAGGGGGGTGCTGCTGCAGGGCCAGCTGGCTGCTTTTGCAGAGGAGCAATTGCAGCCACAGGATTAGCTTTGGGCTGCACAGCCACAGAGCCCTGGAGGATCGGCATGGGAGGCTGCTGCTGTTGTTGTTTGTAGAGGGTCTGCACCAACTGATGCTGCTTAGGGATAAGACGGTGGGAGAAACACTTCCTACTGTCTCATTTTGCCCAGTTTGGGATGAGTTATTGCTCTGCCAAGTGCAAACRAGTTCACCACATGTAAATACTATTCTGTTCCCTGTGTTTTTCATGAAAGTTGTCATTTTTGCAGTTGGATTTTTGTTAAACATGACATGTCAGTGTATTTTAATGAACAGATCAGATGGGAGTTCGTGTAAAGTCAATAAAMTTATTCAGTTGGATTCAATTTCATTCAAAACCACAAGGTCATTCAGAGGTCCTGCTAAAAGTGCACTCCACATAGAAATATCATAAGTTAGAAGGCAATAAACGGATACAMAAAAAACAAATGACTTAATATTATTGGCAAATGGTAAAAAGATACTCTGATATATTAAGAATCCCAAACACAAGGTAATATGCCCACCTGGTTGGTCTGCTGCTGTGGGCTGAAGAAGGCTGCAGCCTGCTGCTTCATGAAGAGACCCTGCTGATGCTGGGGCGTGGCCATGGGCTGCGAAGGGGCGGTCTGAGCCAGTGGGGGTGTGGCCTGCTGGACTAATTGGACAGCAACTGCAGGCTGGGCGGTGCCTAAAACACCTGTAGTACAGGGGAAAAGATGCTTGTCTTGTAAGGGTGACATTGATAACAATTGACTAAAACAGACAAGCTTGCAGCTACTATCTGTCTCTATACAAGCAGATGGGCAGAAGGGCTCATTAATAGACTWTTAAAGCCTTGTCCGGACGGACAYATTGAACCACTGGGATTACAAGGCCATGTTATGTCAGCCAAACACTTGGAACAGTTCAATACATCAAGCTCAATACAGGATGTCTATCTTGGTGAGTGTTTTGTTACAGGATAAGAGACTTCCCCTGCTAGCAGGCCTCACCTCTCTGCTCACCACATCATCAGGTCCTTGTGGTTCAAGCTTTGACTGAGAAACAAAGCAGGTACAGAGGGTAGTTAATGCGTACCTATGGGCTGGGGCCCTCCTGCAGCCATGTTGGGTCTCTTGCGTGGGGTGAGGGCCGGCTGGATGGGCAGGATGCCTATGGACTGTGCCCCTCCAGCTTTGGGGCGTGAACGGGGCGCGATGGACGTCTCCATTGTGGGGACAGGGTCTGAGAGCCTGGGAGGGGAGAGGAAGGGCAGGCCAGATTATCCTTTGCCGGAGCTTTACATCTGTAACTATAAAAAAGCCCTGTTTCTCATGCTCCTCACTTACCTGGCTTTGGATTGACTCTTTTTGGCRACAGCTTCGCTGGCTCTGATTGGTTCAGGGAGTTTTGTAGGAATYGGAGAGTTCTGTGAAGGTGAGAAGWGTTTCAGTAGTATGCTTAGATATACTACTCAATTTTAATCAATCAGCTTCACTCAGATTTCTAGTGTAATGGTTTTCCTTTTGTCAKAGCGAGGCAACAAGAACCCTTTATCATTATAACTTCCACATGACATGACTGCAGCAATGTCATGATCAGTTAAAGATTCCATGAATCGACCTTGAATGTCCCCTGGGAATGACGTCTGAAATGTGCTATGTCAGATGATTGAGTGCTGACATTGCTCAATCAATGCAAAGCAAAGGGGCCTGGGGGACAGAGGGCAGCCAACTGGCAACAACCACAAAGCTCCTTGTTCCCCCATCCTCTGGCATTTTTCACTAGACAWATGTTGCTTTCCAAAAAGATTAGACATGAATAAAACTTCATAGTAAAATGTGGAAGCTTCTTARATTTGAAATTAAATAACATTACACCTGGCATTTGGAGGGCAAGGTAACAATTCAAATAAAGTTAAAAGTTCCTCTACATTTTCGCCCTTTGAATTATTTGGTTGTAACCTTCGTCTCCGGGGAGATTTTCTAGTCCTGTTGTCATTACTGATGGTGAGATGACTTACATGTATGTTCTGGATGGGGCATTCGATACGGGCCAGCCTGAAGGAGAAGTAGGACACTTGGTAGATATCTGGTCTCTTCTCTGGGTCAGGCTCCAGCATGTATCCTGATGAATGGAAGAAAACATGGTTGGTAATTATGATACTGKGACAGTGCWTTCGGAAAGTATTCAGACCCTTTGACTTTTTCCACATTTTATTATGTTACAGCCTTGATTAATTGATTAAATAACCCCCCCCCTAAATCTACTCACAATAACCCATAATGACAAAGCAAAAACAGTTTTTTAGAGAAATGTGCACATTTATTAAATATAAAAACAGAAATACTTTATTTACATTAGTATTCAGARCCTTTGCTATGTGACGCGAAATTGAGCTCAGGTGCATCCTGTTTCCATTGATCATCCTTAAGATGTTTCTACAACGTGATTGGAGTCCATATGTAGTAACTTCAATTGATTCGACATGATTTGGAAAGGCACACACCTGTCAAAATAAASGTCCCACAGTTGTCAGTGTATGTCAGAGCAAAAACCAAGCCATGAGTTCTGAGACAGGATTGTGTCGAGGCACAGATCTGGGGAAGGGTACCAAAACATTTCTGCAGCATTGAAGCTCCCCAAGAACACAGTGGCCTCCACCATCCTTAAATGGAAGATGTTTGGAACCACCAAGACTCTTCCTAGAGCTGGCCGCCCAGCCAAACTGAGCAATCGGAGGAGAAGGGCCTTGGTCAGGAAGGTGACCAAGAACCCGATGGTCACTCTGACAGAGCTCCAGAGTTCCTCCGTGGAGATGGGAGAACCTTCCAGAAGGACAACCATCTCTGCAGCACTCCACCAATCAAGCCTATGGTAGAGTGGCCAGACAAAAGCCGCCACACAGTACAAGGCACATTACAGCCCGCTTAAAGTTTGCAAAAAGGCACCTAAAGGACTCTCAGACCATGAGAAACAAGATTCTCTGGTCTAATGAAACAAAGAATGAACACTTTGGCCTGAATGCGAAGCGTCACATCTGGAAGAAACCTGGCACCATCACTACGGTGAAGTATGGTGGTGGCAACATACTGACTGGGAGACTAGTCAGAATCGAGGGAAAGATGAAAGGAGCKAAGTACAGAGAGATACGAATACGCTGATTCGGTGAGCGAGTTTATTAGCAAGTGCATCAGCGATGTCGTACCCACAGCAACTATTAAAACATTCCCAAACCAGAAACCGTGGATTGATGGCAGCATTCGCGCAAAACTGAAAGCGCGAACCACTGCTTTTAACCCTGTCTCTTATACACATCTAGATGTGTATAAGAGACAGTCCTAGAGCTGCCCTCCGCAAGGCAATCAAACAAGCTAAGTGTCAGTATAGAGACAAAGTAGAGTCGCAATTCAACGGCTCAGACACGAGAGGTATGTGGCAGGGTCTACAGTCAATCACGGATTACAAAAAGAAAACCAGCCCCGTCGCGGACCAGGATGTCTTGCTTCCAGACAAACTAAACAACTTCTTTGCTCGCTTTGAGGACAACACAGTGCCACTGACACGGCCCGCTACCAAAACCTGTGGGCTCTCCTTCACTGCAGCCAACGTGAGTAAAACATTTAAACGTGTTAACCCTCGCAAGGCTGCCAGCCCTACATTACTCATCTCATATGTATATACTGTACTCGATACCATCTACTGCATCTTGCCTATGCCGTTCTGTACCATCACTCATTCATATATTTTTATATTTTTATTCTTCATTCCTTTACCCTTGTGTGTATACGGTGGTTGTTGTGAAATTCTTAGGTTAGATTACTCGTTGGTTATTACTGCATTGTCGGAACTAGAAGCACAAGCATTTCGCTACACTCGCATTAAKATCTGCTAACCATGTGTATGTGACAAATAACATTTGATTTGAATACTTTCCGAATGCACTGTTTATTTCTCTCTGTGGACTAAAGGACTTGCACTGTGTAATCGAGAAGGGGCACAGAGAGAAAGACAGAGCCAGAAAGACAACTCTCTTACATACAAATGCATGGACCAGTCAGTAGGAGTTGACAGGGAGGATGGCTACTCACTGATGAGGCAGTGCATGTCCGGGGAATAGCGGGAGTTGTCTGGTATAGTGAAGCTGCCGTCACAGATGGCCACCTGGCTCTCCCCAAATGGCAGGGTGAAGTAGCACAGTTTATACAGTAGGCAGCCCATAGCCTGTAGAGACAGCACAGTGGACATCAGCACACCTTCTATTACCTCAAACTTGCAACCCAGCAAGTCAGTTACACTGTACTTGGCATCACGCCAACATAACTCTATAGTGGAGAGAAACCAGTCATAATCTCTCATGGCGATTCAGCAGTATGCCAACTCACCCAGATGTCTGCCTTTGTAGTGATGACCATGCCATTGTAAAGGTTGATCATCTCTGGGGCTCGGTATGACAGAGTAGTGTACCTTAAGATGGGAAGGGAGCACACTCATTTAGGAAGGACTTCAAATGGCACAGTAAATCCACAACATCCCAACCTGTRGTACTTGTTGGTTCACTAGACTAAAACTATCAAACCACACCCATGAATTCAGTATTTCAGCTGYGYTGAAGCTCTTCAGAATCACTCACTTCTTGATTTCCTCCTCCACCAGTGGAATGCCCTCTGTCTGAGGGTCCTGGAAGCGGTTGGTGGCGCTACCAAAGTCACACAGCACGTAGTGTCCCCMGTCATGGAGCAGGATATTCTCCACCTGCAGAGGAGATAGACACACAGATGACTCCTGAGACAGGTGACTCCTGAGTTGCTCTTTGAATGGTGTGTAACATATTTATACACTTCATGGTTCACTTCTCATGCTGCAACACACATATGCAGCTCGGACATGTATTAAAGACAAACAGATAGAGMACAAGTGTGAGTAGGGTGTAGACTCCGAGGGTGTGTGTGTGAAGACAAGTGCTCGTGCCTTGAGATCTCGATGGATGATTGGCATCTTGCACTGGTGGAGGCGGGCCACAGCCTCGCAGGTGTCACAGAAGATCTGCAGCACCTCTGCCTCAGTGAAGCCTGTTTGCAGACGCTGGTTCATCAGGTTCACCACCTGACCACCTGCAACAAACCAGGGAGGGCTTACAATGGGTTTGGAAACGAAGTAGATACGCTCCTGTAATGGTATGAGGTTTGTACWCTAATGAAACTACGAAAGTGATTGATAAGGAAAGAGGGGCAGAATTACCACGACAGAAATCCATGAGGATYAGGACCTCCCAGACATCTCCTGCTCCCACTGCAGTTATACTGGAGTCCAGGAAACCCACAATGTTCCTGTGGCCCACAAGGTCCCTCTGCACATGCACACACACAATTGGTTAATATTACAAAGAATATAAAGAACCTCATAGGACTCTGGTTTGGTTTCAAGWTCCAAACAGGCTGCCATAACAATGGTGATCTTTGTTTGTTTTTTGGGTTGCCCGAGTGTATTCTGCTTCTGCTTGCTCACTATAAGGATCTGCCAAAAGGCTGGAAGTAATAGGGTTGTTCCACAAAATGGGTGCCGTAACAGGTTTCAAACCTGTTTCAAACCTGTTACGGACACTTATGTAACTGCTTAACTTTTATTTAAAAACATGTTTGAGATAAATCCCAAATGTTCTCATTGATCAAGTATCCCTTCTACAAATAAACTCCCATATAATATCAAATGGATAAAGTTACCGTTGGGCCTCTAACAGGGTTGACGATAACACAGTTTAGGTTTAAGGTGAAGATCGGCCATTACTCCTCATGTGGTGAAGAGCATGGGACCACATGGTGTTCATAAAATTAGGAATTATACACAAGACTTACTTCCTTTTCCACCATGCTGTTCAGAGGCCCCAAACAATGTCACCTGCTGTGAATCATTTAACATGGTGGAATGGTCCATTATTTTAAAGGAATACATTGTTTGCATAACAGGGTTGGCCTTTAAAATGAGGGACAGACGTAAATGCYTCACCAATCACATTAATAGCAATAATAACCTTCAGAAATGACTGTCAAAGCAGCAAAAATAAATAGGCCTTTACAATGGTGAAACTTGGAGACATTTTGGGATTAAGCGAGTTGAAATCTTCCTAGAAMTGACATGTCAAAATGTTGAATTTTGGCACTTTAGCAAGCCWTTATTCATACAAAKAAAATCTGATGTATTGAATTCTTCATGTGGTCTATATTATAGTGTACTTCATTTAATATGACAGGCTTTTTAAAATTCAATATTGGTGCATAATTTGTACTTAAAATATCAAAGGGACGCAAAAAGCACCCATTTCGTGGAACGACCCAACAATGATAGCCATCCTGTCCCAATTATGCCCCCCAGGGTGTGGCTGCAGGGGCTGGTTATCTTACAGCATGGCCTCCAGTTATGGAACTGAGGCCCAAGGGGGCGGGGGAGTTTATCTGCATGATGTCCAAATCAACATATTCAGCAGCAGGCTCTAATGGAGTGAAGAATGTATGACTCAGTTACTACCCACCCTTCTGCTCCCTCCCTCTCTCTATATGTTTGTTTAAATTAGTCTTGTCAACCCTCCCCTTTCATAGTCAGCAACTCTTTCCCATATCACCTCTTCCAGAATAAAAACACAATCCTATTCTTTAATTTGTGTAGTTTTATCTGTGTGGTTCTACATCAGCTTCACTACAGCAGTGGCACAGTGATTTGCCCCCTTTGTGAAGCTCATTTGTCTGAGAGAGCCTGTGCATTATAAGGTAGACTGGGTGACAGACTGAGCTGAACTCCAGCCCAGAACCGGTTCTCACCATGATCTGGATCTCTAGCTTGCAGATATGCAGGTCATGCTCGCTGTTGACGTACATTCTCTTCAGGGCACAGCGGACCCCCTGGTGGGTCCGCACCAGGAACACAATGGCAAAGCCTCCTGGAGAGAGAAAGATTTCAGCATTGACCTGTGACTGAGTGGCACAGGTCACCACTGAGGCCAGCTGRGTTGTCAGCTAACCTAACAGTAAGAGAATACAATAAACACAACAAGAGACCAGCTAAATATGGAGCTACAAAAATGTTTGTTTCGTGACACTGGTTTCCCCTCAAGCCAAACGGCTAAATGACGTGCTTTGCTTCGACAAATATCAGTAACAGTGACTGAATTAGCCCTGAGTCATGGTCAGTCAGCCTGGATGAGTCAAAGCTGCTGATACTGCCGAGTGGCTGACGGTGTGCAGAGCAAGCCTCCTTCAGTCTGTCCATTACCTCATCATGATAGCAGCACACCACACAACCCTGGCAACGTTCGTCCTCTCTGTCATATAAACTTCTGGTATAAACACACACTGTATGACCCCAGATCAACAGTGGCAGAGCTAGCTGGGAAGAAATGCTGTGAAATCTGTGTTCAGTCAGAGGGGTGGATGAAGCTGTGGTTAAGGAAGGCTCAACAGAGCATTGGTGAGTCAGCAGTAGAGATGAGAATCAGAGGAAGACTGCAGGTAGCGGAGCAGCCGCACTGTGACTGGAGAAGGTGGAGAGAGTGTGAGTCCATCATCCGACTATTAGAGGCACATTGTGCTGAGACATTGGGCAGTCGGGCACGGCTCCAAAACAGCCCTTTTGTCTGGGTCTCTCCATTTCTCTCCCTCATGGATGCTAATTCAGACATATGCAGACAAACAAACCCATGAGTGATTGTGTGGCTGGCTGTGCKCACTATTTGTTTCTGGTGACCCAGGAGGCAGTGTTGGCTTGCTGTGATCCATGAGTGATACAACACTGGTCTCTTTCATCTACATACCATTCACACAGTGAGGGGGCTGGCTCTGCCTACATAAAGAATAACACCAAAGGGCAGGGTTCAGCAGAAGCACTGTCTGGAACCAAACATACTGAGCATGTATTTTAGCTAGAATTATCTCACATTGTTCAAAGACAAAAAAACAGTTGTGTATTATGTTAGTGATGCAGATATGGTGTTTTGAAGGACTGGTGGCTCTACAGTGTTATTGCAGCACAGCGCTGTAAGATGTTGGTAGTATGTGTGTCTGATTACAGGCTAGTAGAAGGTGAGCTAATGCTCTGAGGGGTTGGTTGAAAGCTCTGCTGGGCTGCTGCACTAGGCTCAGCACCTCAGCACCAGATGCAGGGCTGGCCTGCAGCCTCCACTGGCAGAGCTGGAGGGTTCTGATCAAAGCAGAAGCAGATACGGGTCAGGATCAAGTTTCACTAATCTGAATAAGAAATTCACATCCTATTAGTAGTTCTCAAATCAAATTTTATTAATGCCGAATATAACRTTACCGTGAAACGCTTACTTACAAGACCTTATCTCTTATTTTTCTTAAAACTGCATTGCTGGTTAAGAAACAATATGTACAAAATAAAAGAGTAACAATAAAATAACGAGGCTATATACAAGGGGTACCGGGTCAATGTGCGAGGGTACAGTTTAGATGAGGTAATATGTACATTAATAAAAAATGTCACCTTTATTTAACCAGGTAGGCCAGTTGAGAACAAGTACTCATTTGCAACTGCGACCTGGCCAAGATAAAGTAAAGCAGTTCAACATATACAACAACACAGAGTTACACATGGAATAAACAAACATAGAATAATACAGTAGAAAAAGGCTCAGCTGTCAAAGCCGCCCTGCCTTGTTCTCCTTCTGGTGAGAGATCACCTCTCGAGTTGGTCGAAGGAGAGAGTGCCATGAGTGAAGGATGCTTTGTGCAAATAGGAAGCCGATCTAGATTTATTTTGGATTGGAAGATGTTTAAGTGGAGTCTGGATGCGAGAGTTTACAGTCAAACAGACACCTAAGTATTGTAGTTATCCACAATATACTAAGTCAGAATCGTCCAGAGTTGATGGGCCTGGACGCGGCGCAGGGCAGGCAGCGATTGGTTAGGCAAGCATTCAAGTTCATTTTACTAGCATTAAGAGCAGATTAGGCCAGCGAAGGAGTGGTTGTTATGGCCATTGAGACACTCACTCTGGAGGTTAGTTAACACCGTGTCCAAAGGGCCAGAGTATACAGAATGAGCAGTAATGGCTATTGTTTGCGTAGAGGTGGATCAAAGAATAACCAGCAGCAGAACGACTCATGATGTATACAGAGAAGCCCTCAGATTTGACATATTCACTCTATCGGAGATTTAGTTGATGATCCATGCGAGTAGTCATTTCAGAAGCCAAGCCTTGGCCAAGTCGATGAGGACGGTTGCACAGTACTATATTTTATTCAATGGCGGTTAAGAATCGTTTAGGACATTGAGTGTGACTGAGGTGCACCCATGACCAGCTCAGAAATCAGATTGCATAGTGGGAAGGTACGGTGGAATCGAAATGGTCGGTGATCTGCATGTAGGTCGGAGTAAAGTGAATAATAAACAGCGAATAGCAGCAGCGTAAAGGGGGGGGGGGGATCTCTTACTTTTTTCGTACTCGTCATGCGAATAGTCCGGTAGCCATTTGATTAGCTGTTCAGCTTGGAGTAGCTGTTGTTAGGAGGCCTTTTGGACTTAGACTTGCCCTCTGTACCGCGCTCCGTGCAGTCTATGACTAGGGTGGCTGGAGGCTTTGGCAATTTTTAGGGCCTTCCTCTGACACTGCCAGGTTACAGGTCCTGGATGGCAGGAGGCTTGGCCCCAGTGATGTACTGTGCCGTACACACTACCCTCTGTAGCAGTTACCATGCTCTCGATGGTGCAGCTGTATAACTTTGAGGTCGGAGGACCCATGCCAAATCTTTTCAGTCTCCTGAGGGGGAATAGTCATTGGCGTGCCCTCTTCGCACTGTCTTGGTGTGTTTGGACCATGATAGTTTGTTGTGATGTGGACACCAAGGAACTTGAAGCTCACTACAACCCCGTTGATGAGAATGTGGGCGGGCTCGGCCCTCCTTTTCCTGTACTCCAAAATCACCTCCTGTCTTGATCACGTTGAGGGAGAAGTTGTTGTCCTGGCACCACACTTCCACACTTTGACCTCCTCCCTTTAGGTGTCTCATCAAGTCGGAAGTTTACATACACTTAGGTTGGAATCATTAAAACTCGTTATTCAACCACTCCACAAAATCTTGTTAACAAACTATAGTTTTGGCAAGTCGGTTAGGACATCTACTTTGTGCATGACACAAGTAAGTTTCCAACCAATTGTTTACAGACAGTATTTCACTTATAATTCACTGTATCACAATTCCAGTTGGTCAGAAGTTCACATACACTAAGTTGACTGTGCCTATTAAACAGCTTGGAAAATTCCAGAAAATATGTCATGGCTTTAGAAAGCTTCTGATAGGCTAATTGACATAATTTGAGTCAATTGGAGGTGTACCTGTGGATGCATTTCAAGGTCTACCTTCAAACTCATTGCTTGACATCATGGGAAAATCAAAAGAAAATCAGCAAAGACCTCAGATTTTTTTTTGTCAACCTCCAAAAGTCTGGTTCATCCTTGGGAGCAATTACAAACGCCTGAAGGTACCACGTTCATCTGTACAAACAATAGTACGCAAGTATAAACACCATGGGACCACGCAGCCGTCATACCGTTCAGGAAGGAGATACGTTCTGTTCTCATAGAGATGAACGTACTGTGGTGCGAAAAGTGCAAATCAATCCCAGAACAACAGCAAAGGACCTTGTGAAGATGCTAGAGGAAACAGGTACAAAAGATCTATATC